>NW_026516770.1:0-160475 GCF_025766255.1 Zychaea mexicana
CTATCTGTTATATCCAACAAGGCTGATAACACTTACTGTAGTTGATCGAAGTTTGAAAACTTTGCACCTACAGTACTGAGTGCAATTTTATTGTTATATCATACTCCTACTTTGAACAGATATACTATAGTGAAACTGGCAGATCGAACGGAGAAGTGAACATTAGGAGCGGCACCATTCATCAATTGTTATAGGGTTTTTTTAGCATAATCATAATTTATTATTTATCAAGATTATCATGTAGTTGTTCATATTTTTTTCCATATTAGTTTCGACGTTTGCGTTGTGGAGGCGGGAATGAGGGGGTTTTACGCTTACCTTGCTGCAATCTAACAGTGTGTGATGCAGTAGGTTGTTGTGGTGGGGGAGCTACGGAGGAAGGAATGGAGAGGACGGCGGATGGCGAAGAAGTAGGTTGATGTGGTAGTGCAGGAGATGATGAAGAAATGGATGGAGAGGCAGTGGTAGGTTGATCGGATTCTTGTGGGGAAGGGATAGTTGGGATAGTCGACGAGTCGAAGAAGAAGAAGATGATGGCATTGGGATGGATGGTGATTCTGAAAGGAGTGGTCTAACAAAATGATTCGATTAGAACACGTTAAAATGAAGATGTTAGTTTGTTATCACTTACGTTTGTTCTTGAGCAGCAGGATTCACATGATCACTTGTCCCATAAAGCATACTTTACTAGTATGCATAGTTTAACATAATATCGTACATAACTTACATTGACATAAATGATCCTTCAGTTTGCAACGTTGGTGCAGGGGAAGCTCCTCGTTGGCTGGTTAAGTCCATACGACTCCTAGTCATAAATTAGTATAATCCACAAGATTCTGTCGACCATTCATTTGCTTACATTGCAGACCGAGCACCAACCGATGAACCAGCATCAGAAACATTGGTGTTGTTTCTAATATTTTTTGATTGTAAAGATAATACGATTACACTATTAAATGATGACCCCTAATCACATATATACCTGGTAATCATTTTGAATACAGCATGGATAAAATTATCCGCAACTGTTCACATTTGTCAAGAGGCAGCTTGTACATGTATTTGACATTCTCTTCGAATGTCTTCCATTCTGTCCTCTTGACATGATCGGGAACCTCGCAATAAGTTGCAGCGTGTGCACTCTGCAACCGTCCTCTGTGAGTCTTGAACCCATCGCTCAGCGAGTGGTACATGGCCACGGCCTTTTCTTGATCAAGGCCACCAAAGTCTTTCAAAAATTGCACTATGTGCGACTTGGTGACCGTTTCCGCCGTTGCCCATGTACTGCGCCTTCTTGATCGTCTCACTTGGAGAGAGCTGCGCAGTATGCGAAGGTTGGTACGACTGCGCCATCCGTTCACGTACATCTTGCTCATTGGTGAGAAGTTGTTGCGGATGAGGATGTTGCTGTTGCGGATTGAGACCCAACGCGTTTTCAATGTTGGTCATACGACGTTCCAGACCAAACAGACTGTCGCGAATCTCCGTAAGAACAGTGAGGAACGGTTCGTTTTTTAAAAAAGTTGGATGCTGGAAGGGATTCATTGCTAAAAAGAAGTAAGATTGATCGAAAAAGTAAAAAAGTTAGAAAAAACAAAGTGGGGAAAAACAGAAGCAAAAAATCAAACACGTAAGAGGCCACCACCAATCGCTGCGGTTGGCAATGGTCGCACAAGCCGTCTCCATAACTGTATCAGTTTGTTCAGATTGTTCAGTTTGCTCAGAAAACGTCCCAATGTTTTGTTCAGATTGTTCAGAAAATTTCCCATGGTGTATGAATCTAAAAATGTTGACTGTAGCCGCTGATAATGGTCACGCAGCACTATAATCAATGAATCATGGATGTGAAAGAACGTATCCAAGATCTAGTTGGTAAGCCCGACAAGATACATTTGTACAATGAACGGCTACGATCCGATATGCGCCGACGACATTCATGCATAGCCTTGTGTCATCAGTATCCCTTAACGAAACTTGTAGCGGGCGACGGTTATTATGTGACTCTTATAAGCTAAGAAAAGGGCGGATCCTCCGATTTGATCTGCGGCTCGCAGCCAGACCTGTTCCCGAACGCGTGACACAACGTTTGGCTCTAGCTGACTTCGATCAAAAACTTTCTTTATCTCTCATTCAAACCATGGAAGAGTAAGTAACGCTAGTCGGTAGCAGTTTTTACAAACTGCTTTTTCACAGCAGTGGCAACAACAATGAAAGAGAGACTAATTGGATATTCTCAGAGTGGAAACTCAACAACAGTCGTTAAAGGCTCTTCGGTAATTTCATTTGTGTCTATTTTTTTCCTCTTTGAAAGCGGCAGATTTAGGCGAAAGCTGATAAGATGGTCACGTCCCTCTCTTTTTTACGCGTATTTATAGGGACTCGACGCAATCGCTGCTCGACTGTAAAGCAAATCTTGTCCAAAAGATTGAATCGCTCGATCACAAAGAGAAGCTTTTGGACGAAATCGTTTCGGAGCGACAACGATTAACGAAAGAGAAACGAAAGTTACTCGAAATGATTCAAAGTGTGCAACGTGACATAGAAGCAGTGAGTGTCTCTCTTCACATCTGTAAAGTGATAATATAGAGGAGGATTAATATACGAAGGCATTCCTGTAAAAAATAATTATGCTAAAAGCTAGTATTCGGATATTTATTAATATAGGTTGCCGAAGCCGAATCGTCACTTGGAAAAGAACGAGATGAGTTAAAAAATTCGGTAGAACGGATACAAAGTCAAGAATATGATCCTTTGCATGGTAGCGTAGCTTTTAATATGTGTTTGTGCTTGGATAGGATGGTATGCATTAAATAGGCTCAAACTTTCTGTTTGTCCCACTTGTACAGACCAAGTGAACGAGCTGCGCGGTCGATCAGGACTACAGAAGCTTCCACATGTACAGCAAGAATTAGAAGCGCAAATGGCTCGTGCACTACAAGAACGACGGGAAAATTGGCAACACGCATCGCCATCGCCAGCGCCATCTCCATCACAACCCATTCGTCAAATCAATACAGTCACATCATCCTCTTCCTCGTTTCCAATTACAAGAAACACCGCCAACCGTTCATGGAGGCGACGATAGAAAATGGCATTAGTCTTATTTTCTTTGTACATATTCTTTTGCATCGAATTATTGGCATAATACAACTATCACCACATTGATAAAGCACAGTCAAGCAGTTGGTACACAGTTTGCAAGATAGGATACCACAATGGAGGAGTACCGAGACTATTCGAGCGTGTGGATGCCTAAGAGAGGTTGAGTGGATTATGAAGGTAAAGCAGACAAGGCTTTGTGAAAGGATCATCATCGGGCTCAGATAGATGTAGAGTGAGAGCACAATGGATAGAAAGGGAATGCGTAAATACGTTGATATTATGCTTTTTCCCCTCAATACTAATGTACAAAAAGTTTGTCTTTTTGAATTTGTAGGATTTATGCTAGTCCTGAAGAGTTAGAATGCTTCCTTCTTTCTATCCTGATTACAACACCGCATCGAAATTACATTTCATGATACTCTTGGTTATCTTCCACACTGTATACTCTGTTGTTACTGGAAAATGGAATAAAATAGTATATACTTCGGACTATACTTTATAAGGTTTAGTACTACTAGTGCAAGGTATATGTCTATGATAACGTACAATGTGTTTAGACTGATACACGATCTGCAGTAGGAATAAGCGTTAGTTTGCGACTGGTGCTGCCGGACGGAACTTCGATGATATAACGGCAAAGTACAGTCGCCACGAGCCCCATGATTCCACCAAACATCAATACCCAAGCAACATTGGCCGTATCTTGCTGCTGTCCGTACTCGATCCAACCGGCGAGGCGAAATATAACCGCAGCGATAATGGCAACGGCGAACTGAGGGAATACAATATACATATTGTGCACACCGAGCACCATACCAGCGTCGAACTCATCTTCAAATCCGTCCTCTTCCTCCTCCTCTTCTTCTTGACGTGCGACATCGGTTTGATCGTGAGATTCGTGATCGCTGTTCGACAGATCAGATACTAGTGCGCCATAGGTAACAGATGGTAGAGATGATGCTATTGAAAGCGTGTCGGTAGTACCATCTGCAGCATCCGGTGTAGCCGTCGAGAGTAGGTTATTTGATGAAATATCGGGTGTGTTCATTTTAGAAGGTACCGAAGAGCAAGACGACAGTGTGATGTATTCACCAACCAATGCAAACGGAATCCATAAAACAACGCTCCATGAGATGCCAACGATAGCAACAATTGCTGTAGCAACAGCAACGTTTGATACAAAGATAGTAGAAAGCATGGCACTAGCAAAAAGCAGATTACCAGCAGTATACATGCTTTTCAAGGTAAACAACGAGGCACAGCATGGTTTGCGTGCAACAAGCCATGGCAGTACCATACCAGAAACAACCGAGACTGTGGCATAGAGAAGTAATGCAAAGGATCCGGCTCTAGTTCCTTTGGCCCATGAATCTGGATTTTCTTGCGGATGTGTAGAAAAATATAGATCCGATACCCAGGTAGTGCTGTGTAAATAAAGCAAGATTATGCTCAAAATGAATATCAATATATGCATTCCGGCCCCCTCCCCTCATTCAAAACTACCTGTAGAAAAGAAATGGGAACCAGCCCAACCACGCGAAAAACTGAACGTTACATAGCTTTTGGATGGGAGCTGGCAAACAGCGTAGCGCATGCCAGATATGTGCAAGCGTGTAATACCAATGGCTGATGAACATAAATAGGGTTGTCTCAGTTAGAAAGGAGCACAAAGCATGTAATTACAGATTTGATTCAGGATTACCCGGCATCGTCTTCGTCCTCTTTAGTAAAAGGTTTCTCCTCAGTCGTAACACAAGTTGCTCCTACTGTTACAGTAAAAACAGCAATAGCGACCAAGCAAAACACCTTGATCTGTGTATCACCCAAGAACGACAGGAGGGCGACAAGGTCAACAAATCCGGTAAAGTAACCCACAACCATGGCAACATTGGACAGACGTGCAGCCCATGCGTTTGCATGCTGCTGCTGCCATAACGGTGGAATATCGAGAATCAAAGCTCGACAGGAGGCTTGTACAGCATTCAGCGAAAAGTCAAGGGTATAAAAAGCCAAGATGGCAATGACAATTGCTCCGCGTCGCTCTTGCTCAGCCATGTTTTCCGGTGTGCTGCTGGTGCAGCCAGATAACCATATCAGCCAGGCAGAAATATCCTTGGCAAAAGCTACGCCGATCATCGAAAAACAGACAAAGATGCCTCCGATAATAATGAATGGACGACGTCGACCAAGACGTAGAGTGCAACGGTCACTCAAAGAACCGATGATCGCTTTTCAACGATAACAAGTTAGGAACAAGTCAGTCATTTGTATTGATTGGTCACGATGTGAGATTATGTAAGAGCATGGAGATGCTAAAATAAACTCACGTTGCATAATGAGACCTGTTATAGGTCGGGGAGAGCAGAACAAAGATATGTCAGAATCACATCAGCACGCTCTATCCACCGGAATATACGTTTAACCGAGCCCATCCCAAAAGTGATTCATTGATTTTACCAGACAGCGGTCCTATAAGCCAAACGAGCGCAGTGATGTCTTTGGAAAGCTCCAGCGAGAGAAGATAAGGCGTGCCGTACGCTAGCTCGACCGTCCCTAGTTGAAAAAATGTTTACAGAGCAAAGAGAAATGAGCCGCTGGTTCTGATGTGGCAGTATGACACGACGACCGAAAACAGCAGTGACTAATTTACAAGTGAATTGGACGCCGGCCATGCACAGAGTTAGGCAGAGCATCTTTAGCAACGGAAGCTCGGGCTTTTCCTCATCTTGCTGGCCCTGTAAAAGACTGCGTCGCTCCTCTTCTCGCACGCGCTGTTGTTGTTCTCGCGAGCGTTGGAACAAGAAAGTATCAGAAGCCGAACGTTTGATTCCAGGATGCGGGGTCAGATATGATGTGGTGTACAGTGCTTCGAATGACGTGCCCGTCGCCAGTGCCGGACGCTTCATTCCCGAGATAGGCGGCCGCGTGTTCGTGGATGGCATTTCCGTTATTGTTGTTTAAGCAGAAGCAAAAGGAAAAGGTGAAGAAGAGAGAGAGAGATAGAGAGAGAGAGTAGGAAAAAGTTGTTTGCATGAAGCCTTTAAATCGCCGTTTGAATCGCATTTCAGGGTTGTTTAACCCCACCACTGCTATCTTCCTTTCTCTCTTCCCTCTTCCCTTTTCCTCTTTTTAAAATCTAAACAGCACACATAGAAAACAATGCATCAGAGAGCAACAATTTGATCTCTTCAAGCATAAATTACTCAAAGACAGCAACACCCTTGATGCGATGGGATCAAACGAAAGCAAGCTCTCCAACAACAAAAGTACCAAGAAACATCCGCATACTACTGCTACAGCAGCCACAACCACAACCACCACAGCCGAGGGTACCGGTGGAAGAGCAGCAGCAGCTCACGAAGAAACAAGCAGCAACAATGGGAGTAGACGCGGCATCCGATTTCTTGGGCGAGGCCACCCAAAAGGAATTAAGAAGGACCAACAACAGCAGGCAGAACAGCCACAGCCGGGTGCACAGCCAGTCCAGAACTACAATAGTCCAAGCTGTACCCCAAGCAGCGCATATACAAGCACACCAGGAGGAGGTGCTGGACGACGGCCGAGCCTAAAGATGGGCTGGCATAGTAACAACATAATCACCATGATCAAACACCCTCAAGCATCCATGAGGAGAAGCTTCAGTAGTGGAAGCGCGAGCACCGATTCCAGTGATACAAGCAAGACAGCTACGTCGGCGCACAATTTGGACAATTGCAGCGCCACCAACTATCTAGCCGACGGTACTAGTTCTGCTATGATATCCGCTGTAGCCACTGCCATGACTGTGGGTACGCCGTCCATGGACAGCCGTACAAGCAGCTTCCCAAACAACACTACTACTGGTAGAGACAATGGAAACACCCAGCAGCAGCAGCAGCAGCAGCAAATAGAACAACATACACCACTATCGCGTAGCACTAATACACAGTTTGCCAGCAACAACAACAATAACAACAACAAAGTCAGTAATGAGCAGATTCAAATAGCTCAAAATGCAGGGGCATTACTCCATCCCGCGAAATCGCAAAAGATTAATTGTGTAAGAGAAAACACTGAACATGAGGCGCAAATAGACCGAACGGGTGAACGGTTGTTAAAAGAACTGTATCTTTTACCCGAATCAGACAGTCGCCGACGCAAAGAACGAGACAGGCAAGTTCTATTCGAGCGCTGGTGTTTGATTTTTCATTGAATATCAAATTTTTCTAACGCTTGCCTTCCTCTTCACCACCCTCCCACCCCCGTGTTGAACATTCGCAACAGGCAGCAACGACAAGTAAGAAGGGGAAATAAGAGGATTGCGTCATGCATAATTATTGTACCTGTATGGTGCAGGCAGAAAATGCGGCCTCTCTCGCGCTGGTGCGTTAAAAGCTCACATACAAAAACAGCTCATTCGTCTCTTTCTGCTTTTTTTTTACTCGCATATTCGTTATCCATGTAGCATTATCTGCTAAAATATGTGTGGCGCGCCAATTTCAAAGTGCCCCTTCAGTCTCCCACTTTGATTGTCAACTGGTGTTGTGGTACAGGTAACCAAACTCTCTTTTTTTCTTATTTTTTGTGCAATGATGACGATCGGAAAAAGCACGGACCTCACCATCCGCTCGTTGAACCGAAGTGTTGTGTGTGCTTGTGTAACTAACAGAGAGTGAAACGCTTTTCTCTCCAGGCATCTGGGCGATGGAAATGGCACAGCAGTTTCCGACCTGCCAAGTGATCGGGATGGATTTCCAATCGGCCACCTTGTCGAGCCTGGGCCGGTCTATCAACAACCTCAGCTTCCAAAATATCGTTGTGCAACACGACACGACCGGCCTTGAATCGTTACAGGAAGGCTCTGTGGATTATTTGATGATGCGGGACGTATGGCTGGTCAATTCGCCCGCTCACAAATGGGTAGAGACCCTGAAACAAGTCTTTCGCGTGCTGAAGCCAGGAGGCTGGGTTGAGATTTACGAGCAAGATCTCATTGTAAATTCCCCAGGACCACTCTTGAAAATTGTCGACGATTGGTTTACAAACTTGTTTAAGGACGTTGGCATTCAGCGCAAATTTGGTGACCAAATAGCGTCGATGATGCACCAAACTGGCTACGTCGAAATAGATGAGCGGGCAATCGAGTTGCCTGTTGGTGAATGGAGTTCGGTTCCTGGTAAGCAACCCTACCGTGTTACACGTGTCTTACATGGTAGAATCAAATATCCTCATAAAATTACTTTTTATATATATGCAGCATTGAAAGAAACCGGATATCTTTTTATGGATTTAATGATGAGACGTTATCGAACGTTTGCACCATGGGTATGCGAATTTAATGACATCTCACTCAATGAAGTGAACGACGTTCTGGATAAGTGGCCCACTGAATGTGAGGAATACAAGACATCGATGTGTTGGAGATATTTTGCAGCCCAGAAGCCTGCTATTATAGAGAAAGCCGGTCTTTCTACATAGAACGAGAAAAAAGTTACGCACTCGATACCCTATTTTCTATATGCATTTTTTACAACTTTATATCATCATATTTTTTATAATACATATATACATTTTACATGACCCTATCCTTCTATCTTGTTCAACTTGTTAGTGTGTTTGGTATAAAGATCTTGGTAAATTTGGCGGTGTCTTGATTGTCGGCACCAGTAAGAGATTATCTACTGTATACTATTACAAAATCGACTGTATGAATCATAAGCATATGCGAAACCAAAGAAAAAGCAACGAAGGGGCAAGAGAAAGAACAAAGCAGGTTGATACACGAACTTAAAGCAAAGAGAGAAGCCAATGTGTGTACCTAGCCAATGACAAGAAGAGCTAGTATTCCTCGACAAAGTATGCGATATATTCCGTCAGACATTGAATGGGATATGAGAATGTTTTGCTACGGGTTGAAAATGACCATTTCGCCGGCAATTTACACGAGCAATGCAATGACTGGTTACTGCATAGAAATACGATTGGATGGGCCATGCATTAGCGTTCCATAATATGTAGCACGACCGTCTCTGTATGCATCCATATCAGCACATCGCTGTCCAACTCCTAATACCTCCCATCCCAGCAAAAAGGAACAGTGCTTCCACATATCATAGATGCGTTGTAATTTTACTAAATTCTGAACCACCAACTGAGTCGTAGGCATCCATGTTCTGTCACAGCTGACAAATTACCACAGCCTTTCAGTCTAAAAAAAAATCATGTAGATCACGATTAATCGACATCTCAAGTAATACATTAAGGGGGTTGTCACATATTTGACTCTCACTGTAATTTATAGTGTCTTTTAGAAATTTTCTCTTTTCTTTTACTTATCAACAAGCTACGTTTATCACACTGTGAGTGTGGTTAGCTAGTGGGATTGTCACCATTAATTTAATTGCTTGGTGACTACTGTACACTAGGGTTCCGTACGGTTCGGTTCGGTTCGGTTCTTGAAGGGAACCGAACCGACTAGAACCGACGAGAACCGTAGAACCGAGAATCGAACCGAAGAACCGAACCCATCATGTATATAAAAAAGACGAAATTCGGTATCTTTAATGAAAGCTGATGTGTGTGTTCAAATATCGCGGTATACTTGAATACTGCAGTAAAAAGGAATAGTTTATTATTGTACATTGAACAGCGATCTCAAAATGAATAAGAGAAACAGAATGTAAACATTTTTTATACGATGTGGGTCATTGCATCGTTATAAGATTAAAGCACAGTTTTTACACAAAATTGGTGCTTATAGTAGTTAGAGCGACGTAGTATTACTAGTATCATACAATAAGTTATCGTAATTTGGAAAAATTAAACCGCAACCGGCAGTACACACAGCTACTGCGACTCTACGCGTGTATAGTGTCTCATAAAAGGCAAAGGGTGAACGGTAAGATAATTCTGTTACGGGCCCCAGGATGCGCAATCTCAGACGGAATGCACAAACTTGATACAACTGATCGAGAAGCCATGCTAAATCTAGTAAAGTAGTACGTTATGGAGAAAAATGCATTGTGGGTAGCAAAGTAGAAGAACAAGTAATGACTCGCGTCATGGGCGGAGAAAGCAAGCTGCCGTCAGAAGAAGTAACAAAGGAAATGAGGGTATTTTTTCTTTTCCGATCATTTCTTTTCCAATCACGTCAAATTAAGTGAAAGGAATTTACAGACGAAGTACATCCAGATCATTCATTTACATGTTCGCACACATGATAAACAGTTGCCTTATGGATAAAATGGATGATAATGGTTGTCATCACATATTCCACTAGCCGAAGCAGAACTCCTTCTATTATTAGCGCATCTGATGTCGGAATAAGTGGTTACAAATGAGGTCATCGGAAGATGTTCCTTTTTTATTGCCGATCCTCATTACTACACGTCCAGGAACCCCGAAACGCGTCATTCATAGAAGCATTGACAGCCAGCAATAATGTAAACCTTTTTCAGGATGAGGTTATATGATATCATCATCGTTTTGCTTTGTCGGAAGAATTGAGTTGAGTAAACTGCAAGTCGATGATATCATCTGTAAGGATCCGTCCATCAGAAGTCCAATAAATGACATCAGCGGCATCATTTGAAAAATATATAAAGGTGTTTATTTTTGAAGCATCGATCCTTATATCTACCGTACACTTAACATACTACTCTACCTCAAAACTCTGTAGCCTTCCTACATTTCAATCATGGCTTATCAAATTGGTTCTTCTTCCCGCGATGTCCGTGCTGCTCTTCATGATGGGGTAAATATCACTATGCGATTGGTTTGTGTTGTGTCGTGTTATGTCGTGCTGTGGTGAACTCTATTGCAAATTTCAAACGTGTATTGATCTCCATAATATTTTTCCATTAAGGCACAAGAAACTCCTATCCAAACCCCAACCTTTTCTCGTGTGCCTTCCGCCATGTCAGTCGATACTATATCGCTTACTGATGAAGACATTGATGCCGGCGGTGCCAACACTGATTCCGAGTCTATTTCCGTATCTGTTAACCAATCGCAAGGCAAGGGATCCAGTTGGGTATTCAAGTATATTTTCGGTAAGCGCTATGATGACAAGGACGGTAAGCCGCGCATCCGTTGCCTGGTGGGAAAGTGCACCAAAACTTTCGCTGCCGAGCAAAGCAATACGTCCGGATTGATCAAGCACTTGAACAAGGTCCATAGTATCGCTAGGGAGTGCGGCCCCCACACCGGAAGCAAGCGTTCTGGTGGTCCCCTTGATTCCTTTGTCCAGACGAAGCGTGCCCGTGTATTCACACCCGAGCAATTTCTGAAGGCCTTCGTCAGGTTCATCGTAAAAAGCAAACTACCATTTACCTTGGCTGAGAACAACGATTTGCAGGAACTTTTGGAGATTGCACAATCTGCATCTGCCACGGAAACGGTGCAGCTCCCAAGTGCCGATACAATTGCGAATAAGGTAAATATTAGATACATTTTTTCCATGCACAATACAGACAAAAAATTATCCCATTTATTACCTTTAGACCAAAGAGGAGTACGGCCTGTACAAAACAAAATTGCGCGCCGTGTTGGACAAGATTCCTGCAATTTCATGCACACTTGATGGTTGGACCAGCCCCTACAACGATGCTTTCCTTTCTGTTACTGGCCACTGGATTTCCCCATCGACTTGGACCAAGCATGAAATCATCCTCGGATTTGTACCACTGGAGGGGCCCCATTCAGCAGAAAATCTTGCCAATGCTTTTATCCGTGTCTTGGATGAGTTCGGCCTAGGGCCCAAACTATCTACTATCACGACGGATAATGCTTCAAATATGAAGTAGATGGCTCGGATCGTTGAGCACCACGCTGTTGACAATGGATGGTAAGTATCGAGAGTATAAATGCGAATTTGAAATTTTGGCAATATTGGTTCATGAGCTTATACAATACCATCTGTATCAGGTCATTCCGTACAGGCCAGCACCATATCCCATGCCTTGGCCATGTGCTGAACTTGGCGGTCCAAGACATCCTACTTTGGGGCCTTGGTCCAACGTTGCGCGACAATACTGGTGATAGTGATGCCGAGGACGAAAGTGACGAAGTCGATGTCAATGCAACCTTCGAGGTAAACGCAGAACGCGCTTTGGAGGAGCAAGAGATCGAAACAATGAATGTGCTGGTCAAGCTACGAAAAGGAATCAAAAAGATTCGGTAAGTGATTACTATCATCAAATACGTATTCCCTACTCGATGGTATCATTGGCACCATTTACTCATTATACCTTTGATTTTACATAGTTCTTCGCCTCAGCGCATGGAGCAGTTCATGCGCCAACAAAACTCGGATTGCTCCACTCAGCTCACCCTCCATCTCGACGTGGCCACCCGCTGGAATTCGACGTATGACATGCTTGACCGTGCAGCCTTACTACGTGAACCATATAACGTACTTTGCTCGAATAGCACCAACGATGAGTTATTACCGTTCAAGCTCACAACGGAAGAATGGAAGCGTATCGACCAGCTGAAGGAAATCTTGGCGCCCTTCTATAAGTCGACCAAAGCCTTGTCCGCCAGTACGAGCCACCCTACCATCAACACCGCGATTGTCCATTATAACAAGTTGATGGATACTTTGGAGGACGTTGTCAGCGATGGTTATCCGCCGGAAGATCACAGGAGTATCGACTACTGAAGAACCTGTACACAACCCAATTGAAGTTACCACGCGAAAGTACCAGTAAGTTGTCTTGAAAAAGAGTATATAATAAATAAGCCTCACACTACATTGAGCTCTTGACTAATAAAAATCAATGCAAAGTGCGGAGACGGGTGTCTTTTGGGAATATAAATTAGAAAACAAAAATCGGCAGAAAGCCGAAATCCAAGAGGATTATGACTCCATCGCAGAGAACTCGCCCTATGTCTCACGTTCAGAAGCTTTTCTTTTCTATATCGCTAATCTGAATCGAATTCGACTTCGGTAAGTAGCAGGAAGGAGAAGGAAGGAGAAGAAGGGCTAATCAATGCTAGGCGAGTTGGTGACAAGGGCATATAAATAACGGCAAGAATATAGAATGCGTCTGGGTTCAAACCCAGAGAAATCAGGAGCTTGTTATTCTCAAGCCGGCATTAAAACGTGCGGCCAGACGTGGCCTCGACAAGATCCAAAGGTACTATTGCAAGGTAGACGATACGGATGTATACGCAGTTGCGAAGGCATTGGATCCGCAGATGAAGTTTTCTTGGTGGCGTTAAGCAGGGTGGGAAGACGAATACCAAGTTTCGAGCCAGCGGATGGTGCACGAGGCCTGGGCAGCATTCTCGAAAGGCGCTGTTATGAGGCCCGAAGTGAATGACGAGATGCAAAGCTTGTACAGCCTATATATGACGTCCACGGCTGGTGACGAATTAGAGGATTACTTGGACGAGCGATTAAGAAGACCGGTACCAAACCAGAAAGGACAAGAACCACTGGTCCTTTCATACTGGAAATCCCAGCCCCAGTGGCCAAACAATGGCGGGCAGGTCTATTTGCACACCCCCTCATGCACACCCCCAGTCACACCCAGGTAGGATTTCCGTTACACACACCCCGCTGACATTTCTTTCGTGCACACCCCCTCACACCCTTTTGACTGAAAAGAATTGGCAGAATGCATAAAGAAAATTGATACAGGATTCGTCTATTAGTCTAAGTATAAGGTGTTGGCAAAAAGAATTAAAAAAGAGAAAGTGACAGGGAAAGTAAGAAAGGTAGCGAAAAAGTAAGAGGATCAAGTGTCAAATAGCTGATTAATTATTTCGGTTACAGGTGGTTAAGTCTTCGCCCTCAGAATCAGATGCGTGAATGGGATGCACTTCTTCGTCATTGGGAATCGTGAAATCGGAAAACGGTCGAATAGACCGTTCAAAAGAATCTTCAAAAAGGGGATACCAAGGATCATCGCGAATGCTTTTGTGTGGTCCGCGACCCTCAGGGAATATTTCAGGCCACTGGATAGCTGCGTCGTTTTTGGTCATAACGAGTATGAAGTGGTTGCCAATAAGCTGGAGGACGATCGGGTGGGTGCGCTTGGCGTGTACTGGGTTGGTTGTTAAAGGGAAGAAAATGTGCGATTGTGCGCCATCTATAACAATTGGCGTTTCGAACGTATCAGTGGCAATTTGACTGCATTCAGGCGAGACGAACCATTCACTTGAATATGGATCGAGTACTTTTAGTAAACGACCCTTGTCATAGTATTGGTAAAGCATATTGGCGTTGGAGAGGTACTGATCGAGCATCTTGGTCTTGACATCGACGTATCGCTCCTCTGTGTTATACAGCTCAAAAGCTAAGGCCCGAAAGCCACAGTTACCGTCTGGCATGGGATTATGCACCAATTCAACAGCTGGTGGAGGAATCCATTTGCAAACAAGGTTGAGGTTAGGTACAAAGCGAATTTTTGAAGGAGGAGGGATGGTAAGTGCCATGTTGTTTGCTTCATTTGTTGTTGTTGCTGGCTCCATCTTTCCGTTCCTATAGATATTAAATTTTAAATAAAAGAATTAGCTATACATCTTAATGCATAAAACTTAAACATATTGCTGCAGCATCACGACCAATGCCGGTGTTTGCTTTCTTTCGGCTTTGAGAGTCTTGATTCTCTAAAGCGATCAGCTCACGCTTGTTACTGCTGCTTTGTGGTTTTTGGGTGCTTTTGGGGATTGATTTTGGCTGCTGAAGCTGCTCAACGTCGATGAACATATCATCATTGATAAATTGTAGGTGCGCGAGGAGAGTTGCACGTTGTTGTTTATCTGGAAAGCGGTGTACAAGATTGTTGAGGCGTGTGAGCTCTCCTTCGATTTGCGATTCCAGGCTTGGGGCTGTAAATGAACCAGTCATCGCCAAAATGTTGCTATTGCTTTTGCTTGTTGTGTTTGGTTCTCCTTCTCCTAATAACAACAAAAATCAGCTACTGTACGTTACAAATATAACAGCTTTTACATAACAGCCATGACTACCTTGAGATGCCGTTTTCTCAGGATAAAGGTGCCAGCATCTAGGAATTAAGCTTAAGGGGATTTCACCCTGTGATGGAAGCACATGGCAGCACGGAATATCATAATGATACTTGATTGCACAATGGCAGTGATCAGTCTTTAACGGATTATTGACTGTTAGCTCGTCACGGATGGTGTAGAAAGCGAACTTGGAAATTTTACGTTCCAAAGCTGCCAAACGCTGCTTTTGCTGTGGTGGGATATGCGAGTTTCCGCCAAAACTTTCCTTGTCGATCTGGCGCTTCCAATTCAAGTTCTAATATAAGGAAGAAAGCATGTAAGAGCCGCGTCACTAACGGATCAATATAATTACTATAAGAGATAAACCTTCAATCGATAAAACTCGTCAATTTGCGTAAAGGCAGTTAGGAGATTGCCACTTGAGGACATGATTGCCTTTTTCATGTTGGCATGCGTCCCTTCGACTCTATTTGTGCTGTCATTTCCGAAATGCTTTACATAAGTGAGGCGATTGCCTACCCACTTGTCTTTTGAAGCAAGCTTTCTGTATACCGAAAAAACATGTTTAAGTCCAAGTATCATGTGGTCAAAAAATCCGTGCTTATTCAATTTTACACACCTTTGCAAATAGTCCATGACAACGTCGGGTCTTTTTGCTTTTTGAGCAGCCTCCTCATATATCTTCATTGCCTTTTCTTCGAGCTTCTCGTTCGAAATCGTGGATCGCATATCGTCGAACTTGTCTTGATACTCACTAGCCATTAAATAATTGATAGCTTTCTCGAGTTCCTCGTAATGGTCCTTGACATCAAAAAGCTTGCGTAGGTTGACCCTGAAGTTGCGTCGTATATGGATCTTGCATAGGATCTTCTTCGCCGTTGGAAAAACGCGGTCGAGAGCACCGGTCAAAGCAGTTTCGCTGTCTATTACAAACACACCAGGGGACGAAACCTGATCAAGTGGCCAAACGACAGTTTGAAGCTTGCGAATCACCCAATCGTAGCTGTCATTGTTTTCTCTGATACCCAGCAGCCAGCAATGCAGAAAGTCATCAATTGGGGATATCCAATATTGCCAGTTCCAACAATGTTGATAAATGGCAACCGGTGCTTGTTTGTCTTGTAAGTGGCGTCCAAGGTAACAACGTCCGGGAATTGGCGAGCGAGTGCGATTGCCGATCTGTGCGCAAAGAAGAGAGACTGCAAAAAGCGTTTGTCGCCTTCTTGTTTTGCTTTCCATTGGACTTCGTACTCGTCTTCTTGAAGCTTTTTGATTAGCTGGAACATTGCATGATCTGGGTCGTTGTTGAAGATGCGCTGACGAAGGTTGGTGATGTCCTTAGGATGAGCAATCTTGTTCTTGCTGGCAAGATAAGACAATACAGCTTTGTTGGTTGCATGCGCCTGTACCATCTTCATAACGACCTCCTCATCGTGATCGAGTTTGCATAGGGTACGACGAAAGCTCGTTTCCCAGCTCCTGGTTATGACCGCCATCATAGAAAGAGACTATGTGTCATTGGTTGCTGGTCTGGTTCAAAGGACGAAGGATCATTTCGAATTTGCAACCAAACCGCTGAGAGTCCCTTTGACGAGTGTCGATCTTTTTACCCTTGGATGATGCAATGGCCGTGCCCTCGTCATCTACAATAACCATTTGTCTTGTCGTGGTCTTCTGCTCTTCACATACGCCCTTGTTGACTAGCTCACCATAATGCTTGCAAGCAATCTGGAGCTTCCTCTTATTTCCCGTCTTATTACTTCTAATAGTACGCAACGAGACACCATTTTCTTTGCCCCATACAGTACATAGCAGGCAGTCTTTGCGGCATCGAATCCATCCCATGTAGTGCTAAGTTCTTATGGAATTGAGGTCATTGTTTTTGACATTGCGTTTAAATGAGCAGTAATGAGGTAGGTAGAAATTTTAATAAATAAAAGCGCGTTTGTATCACATCAAATGTTCCTGGATTTTTACATAATAAAACGGTCCGTCCTATGTATACCCATATACAATGATGATAGGTAAAGAGGTGTTTCGTATATATTTCTATCTAAGCATATACTTTATGCTGGATCATTTCTTTATTGCAAGTTCGCATAGCTTCAGGAATAAGCTGCGTTACTGTAACTTTAATAAAGGATGTGCATGACCAAAATATTTTGCACAATTTTCAGTCAAAAGGGTGTGAGGGGGTGTGCACGAAAGAAATGTCAGCGGGGTGTGTGTAACGGAAATCCTACCTGGGTGTGACTGGGGGTGTGCATGAGGGGGTGTGCAAATAGACCTGCCCAAACATGGCTGCAAAATATTTGGCGGTCCCAGTCACTTCCACACCATTGGAACGTTGCTTTTCCCAAACTCGACTTCTCCTGCCGTGCACACGAAACCGCCTCCAACCGCACACCATCGAAATGCTAATGCTTTTGGATTCGTGGTGCTCCTTCGACTTTCACGATTAAAACGTTTCCGTCTCTTCGTTCCTGTATCTCCTTTCCGCACCTCTATTTTGTACCTCTTTTCCCTAGTTCTTTTTTCTTTTCCTGCTTTCTTTTTCTGCTTTTTTATTTATTTTCTCTTCTTTACTATTTTTCCCTCCCTTCTGCTTTTGCAGGGTTTGTTAAGCTCTTAAATAAAGTATGGCTTGCAAATGCACTACTTCTTGGTCATTTTGGAATAACATCGTTGGTAAATTCCATTTTAGCCCATTCTATACTAATTACCAAAATCGCTAATTGCAATCTCTGCCTCTCAGTTCTTTGGTCCTACGTATACAGAACCGGTTCGGTTCCGGTTCGGTTCGGTTCCGGTTCTACGGTTCTGATACGGATCCCTAACACCAGCTGTGGGTTGTCCTTACAAGAGGTTAGTGCTCAAGCTGTTTAGATAGTAGTATACATTGTATATTGAAATGTAAACTAAGATGTGATTTGAACAGCCCCACTCCTCAGGCCAAGAAGAAGAGGAGTCTGTGGTAGAAACAGATGAAGCCAGTGGCCCAGACACTATAGAAACAGCACAGGCTGTTGTGGCGGACCCGGGGCTTCTCACATGGATGCGTGAAAACGATGTTCGCGAGGGGTCATCCTTAGTGGTGCAAGGGCGCCTCACAATCAAGAATTATCTGAACAGACGGGGCGCATGGGCACCAAGTTACTCAATAACAGCAGAGAAATTGGCACTAGCGGTCAATGTCGGTTTCGTGGTAGACCGCGTGGTCGAGGGTGAGCGGCCAGTGAACCGCAATGCGACGGTCGAATCGACGCGCCAGCGTTTGTTTGCCGATAAGGTACTGCGCCAGGACTTCAGCGATGAGTTCATTGCTGAAATCCGCCAAGGGCAAACGGCGGCACACGACCAGGTCTTTGTCCGGCAATTCCAGGAGCACTTCCCACGTAGTGCTCTTGGGTTGGAGAATTCTGCGGTTTTGGCGCTTGCAGAGTCGTTCTCCAGCAGCCACCGCAAAATGCTTTTGTTCGGTGAACCTGCCCGAATGACGCCGCAAGTTCTCCGGACGGTGCTCGTCAACTCGCCGGTCCTCTTTGAGCAAGGTCACCTCACGCAGACAATGCTGATAGCGTTTTTAGACGCTATGTTTTTCAGCATTGCGCAGAGCGCATCCGAGTCCACGAGCGCATCTACAGCAACAGACGATGTAGTAATGCGTACGGCATAGTGCGCTTTGCAGTGTCAAGTTTTTTTTTCCGCCTTGGTTTTTTCTTGCCACCCCTACCATCTCTTTTCTTCACTCCCTCACAGCACACATATAAAATAGTATATCTCTTTCTTTGTCTTTGTCTTTCTTTTTGTCTTTATTTCGGTTTTACAAATAAACTATGACACACAACATTTTCTTCCGTAAAACCAATGTAGTGTTTGGCACTGAGGCATACTTGCCAGGTGGTACGACCGGAAGCTTATTGTCGTGGGTAACTCGCACACCTGACACTGTAATTGATGGTCAAGCTATAGTCGATGGGTAAGTCGTCAAATATTAGCCACAAAGTACATTTTAGAATAACAGTATCTACAGTAAACCGTGTATGATCAAGTGCAAAATACCTGCATCCTTGTGCAATCGGCAGAACTTCGACGTAGAGAACGACACAGCAATTTACGCAGCAACTGTCCAAGGGGTTTTTACTTCGTATATTCCTTGCGAAGGGCACAACACACACCACCCAGCTCTAAATTTCCCAGGGCGTGTGTCGCAAGCAACCGACGTGCACAGACCAACTGCTGTTCCGGCCCAACTTATGCCACGGTTTGTGTCTACTCAGCTGTCAGAGGCACTCCCTCAAGTAGCTCCAGTGCCCGAACAACAGCACACTGTCACAAGAATTCGCGTTCGCGTAGGAGGAGGGCAAACGAACCTCACAGAAACGAGGGCTGGCCAAAAACGCCATGCAGTAGACTCTACTGTGGAGCCCAAGCTCCCACGTGTAGGTGTCGACAACCCCACCGACACCATTATTAGTGCAGAAATTGTAGACGACGAAATGCTCGGTGCAAACGATCTTCCACCACATTTGTTTGAGCCCCTAGAGCAATCTCAATGGTTTTAAAGTAAAAATTGTTAATTTTTCTTTTTCTACATTTTTTCTCTCTTACAACTTTCTTTCCAATCATCTCTATGCCTCCTTTTGTACTTAGCGGACAAAGACGTAACTCCGTCGAACGGTTTACTGCATTCACTAACAGTTTACCCGTTTTCCACTGCTCTGTGTGCTGTGTGCTAATGTACCAAACTGAAACAGTGTTTGTTGCATCACCAGAGTCAGAAACTAGTGTTCCTTGTACAACATGGGGTGTAGCACCGATCATTTACGAAGAGGGCCATTTCGCAGTCTGCAGTAACCACAGCACAGAGGAAACGGTGTGGTCAAATCCCCACGGATTTCCCGCTCTAGTAGACAGCACTACAAACACGTTAAACTACCGTGAATTGTCGTGCTTGTCCCCGATAAAACTGCTTTGCACGATCGGATGCAACTCGTCCGTCAACCGCTCGGTAATGGGCCACTACCAATTAAACGGAAACGTCTCCGGACGGTATAATTACGATTTTTCCGGATACGTCTTTGCAGGCACTCTCGAAATTAGCTACACAGTCGAAGAGCATGATTCAGGCTTTATACGTACTGACCAACCCTTGATCGAACTACTATAACAATTCTACCCCCCCCATGCAACAGAGGGATTGACCCGCTAATAAGCTAAATCACCTCGCCTTTACTAAGCTTAAAATTTGATCCGACAGAGGAAGAGTGCTTACAAATCACGCACACATACACACACAAAAGAAAAGAAAACCTGCGATAACAGCTTCGAATTCTTCTTCATCGAACGTGCTTCCAAAACAGAGGGACGCAACGAAACGTCGTATGCCATGCAAAAAAATTAGTATGGGAGTTCATCAATTTGAATCGTATGCTCGCTTATTTGTCGATGACGAAAATGTTCGCCTTTCATATTTTGTTCCTGAATGTATAAGTTGTTACATAGTAGATACTTAGTGGGAGCTCCTTCACACAATTAGAGGAGGCTTTAAATATAAATGTGAAGGGCTCACAGCATCAGCACTAATTATACACGATCATAATAAGCACGATACTATGGAATATTGATGGGTATATGTATTTAATCACTTTCTCGCTCTCGAGCATATATCCACCTTTTGAAAGATACCCCTGACCCCACACTATGCATCATATTGTTGTTATGGAAAGACGTCATATTAAATATGCCAAACAGGAAAGCCGTTGAAACCGCACAAAATTGATAGTGTGTATACCACTGAATTTTGTGGGAAAACAAAGTAGTACGTGCGAAATGATCTGCAGGAATCAACAGGTAAATAAATTGACTGCTGTGTTTGATCTGCCAAGCTTGTATACACTGCTACTGCAACAGCAGGAGAATGCTGGGAAGTGGGAATAGACCCTTTTTTTGCCTGAAAAAAACGAGAAGAGAGCTTCATTGTTCTAGTACAGAACGCGTAGATGTAATCTATATACGATGCCCGGATGATGCCTTCAAACTGTGGCATAGACATTGTGTTTATTAACATATTATGTAGAGCTTAACCCTGACATACTGTAACCTACCTTGTTGTCCCCAATACATTCGTATCAATAAACGGACTGTTCCCCTTAGTATTGGCTTTGTAATCTACTTGTATCACTATCTGTCAGGTTACTCTCTATCATTTTCATCACAGACTTGGTGTAACTATGAGTGCAAATTTATCTCACACCCGCAGCAATATGCTTACTGCGAGTGCAAAAACAACTCACACAAGGTGCAAGACCATTTCGCACTACTGCGGTATCCATTGGATCAAGGACCAATTAGATTAGATATAGATAGTGTATTAGAATTAGTATAAATAGACCAATATTTTGTATTGAATAATAAACAGTTCAGTTCTTTAGCTTCTCTTTCTCTTAACTTAGCTTTTCCCTTTCCTATCAAAAGGATTGTCTTTTGTGGCTCCAGACGTAATAATTCCTGGTTGTTGAACTCCCACACTTCTATTTCATCTCTTTTGCATAATACTTAGCATTTCATCCAGATTTATCAACTTTTCTTATACTATCCATCCTATTAAATGGGATTCGTAACTCTTACACAAACTAAGACGTTACAATAGTGTACAATATTAAATAGACTTAAGACGAATATACGTCTAACAATAGCTAATGCCATTGCTGCAAAGAAAATAATTTACTTCCTGCAGACGTAGTATTTTTTGTATTTGTGATTTTAATCATACATATATCTTATCGAGCAGACCAGGGCCCAGATATATAAGCGTAAATATCAATGACTATCTATCCCGCAAAACACCTATAATAAGACAGTAGGGTAAGTAAAAGTACACCAAGGCAGCAAAAAAAAAAACCGGAATGAACTTGTTGAAACGTCGGGCATACGCCAAGTGATTAATGACGAATTTTAAAGAAAGGTCCGTGCACTCAGGCATTGGTAGCTGCTTGACGACAGGTGTGTTGCCGAGGGGAGGGAAGATATCGTTTCTGTCTCTACGAGAAAGTTTGGGGAAAAGGACCTTCAAGATAGGCCAACGAAGACTGTGCGTGAGAAACGTTGAAAAGGCTAGACGACGACCGGCCCTTAAAAGGCTGACATAAACCGAAGGCTACACAATAAGATTGGTGATCTGCCAGGCATAAGCACACACTACCAAGCAGCTGCACCGGACAAGGAACTTGGAGAAGGCTCTGTTTTTTTTTGGTGGGGGGACGGAAACAGGTGCGAATGTTTAGGTTGTGCACGTACTCCCCGGAAAATAAGATCTTGGATGTCTGGCGAACAAGAAAAGTGGAACGTTGGATGACGAGAGGGCGAGGGTAGGTTGTTGTGGGACCATGAAAACAAGACACCGAGGGAACTTTGCCCGTATAGACTCTTTTCTCACACAGGAGGAGCAGTAGTAGTTCTGGAAGAAGACAAGACGACGAGGTGATAAAGTAGATGAGGGCAAAAGATCGATAACGGAAGAGATGGAGCAACCTGACGGGCGATATTCGTTGATAATAACAAAACAAAACAAACGCACAGAAATGGGGATTTCGCCACTGTAAAAAGACGAGTTTTTGTGTGCGTGTGTGTGTGGAGGGGGCCAGTATAGCAAAGTGAACATACAAGGATTACCGATGGAACTGAACACGAAAAGAACAAATCCGGTAATTTGCATTGGACATGAGAGAAAGATGAATGACTGGGGACGGCAACAGCAGCAACAGCAGCAGCAGCAGCAGAAGATGGTATATAAATCAAAAGGCCCATGATGGATGATTCCAGCCTTTTCTCCTCTTCCTTTTCTTCCCACTCCCCTTCCTGCTACACTGCAATTCATAACGATGGCATCAACAACGATAGACGCAGAAGAAATGCGCGTCAAGTGGTTCTACATCAAATCAGCGTCGTCGGATAATGTCGTCTCAGCAGCTAAAGTAGCCACAGACGACGAGCCGTTGATGCGGTCTCAAGTGTATGTGTGCAGTCCGCGTCATGTTGACGAAGAGCAATGGTGCTGGGATGGACAACACTTGGTGAACAAGGCAACAGAACTCGTACTTGATATTCGCAAAGGCAAGCTGTTTTCCTAACTGCTTTTTATATTTCGGTTTTTCATTCAGGCTATGATAATAGAAACCACATTAAGAGTAACACGCGACGTTGGACAAATTAATGGATAGGGCGGTTACGTCTGATTGAAGACACAGACATCTGCATATACTCTAAAAAGCCCGAGGACGAGGCACTCAACCAGCGCTGGAGTGTTCAATGCGACGATCCGAACATTCCTACCTACTACATTTGCTCTCAATCGAACTCGGGCTGGGTGCTCGACATTCGCACCGGTCATCAATCAGGCGATCAAAAACTCATTCTGTCACCACATCAAACGATCGACAAAGAGAATCAGTTATGGGTCTTTGTATCAGCAGAGAATGCAAGTAACGGGGATGAAGGAACAGAAAGTATAGCAACAAAGTCAACAGATGACGCACCACATACATGTTGTCCGTCTCACGCGAGAACGCTGGTCATACGGATTTCTGGTGACATACCTCATCATTTCATCACCGAAGCTTACCGTTTCTCGAACAATCCCTTCACTGCTATGAACAGTTCTGCATTTGGAGCGTCGTTATCGAGGACCTTATCCCACGCAAGCACATCATCTAGTCATAGCATCAATGAGCAGGATCAGTTTCCCGCGTACGGACTGACGCCTGCGAAACGAGGATCTCAAAGTTCAGTTACCGCAGGTCTCACACTGAATGCTTTTAAAGAATGCCATCAACTCGTGTACCTTGAACGTAACCCTCATTTAAGGTAAACGACGTGACGAATGTGCGTTTCTCTCTCTCTTCTTGTGTAACTGTATGGAAGACGCGTATACTTTTGCACGACTTTTATGTTATACTTTAAAAGAAGATACTTCAATTTTACACGCAGCTCAACCTCTTGTTGTTTTTCTCTAGCGATAAGACGATTGCCATGGCAGCCGCGTATCACGTATGGCAGACATGGAAGGAGCAGCAAGTTTCACTTTTGACACGACAGTCCGGAGGATTTGCGAGTGAAGAGCAGGAAGACGCCGAGACAACCCGCGCACGGTTGCAAGCCATGGCACAAGATGAGGTACCACCTAACACCAGTTGTCATCTGTCTTTCTCTCGCCTTTTACATGTATACCCCCTCCCCCGGTTCGTATACAGTGATACGCCCTAAATCAACGACTAAAATTCCTATTTATATCATATATGATTACTTACTAGGCGTCCAAAATCTTTGATCACTACAGCGATCAGCTGAATAATCACAAGGAAACGGCTCTTGTACTAACTAAACGCCTGATTATCAGCCTTTGCACGATGACACCGCAATCTCCATGAAAGCGTAAAAGCACACACGCACACAAAGCATTAACAACAATATTCACTACCGATTCACACATGCCATACAACAAGCAATAATTCTACTACCTTTATTTTTCCGGCTGTGCTATAGCCCCCGGTCGACTTTTTTTCCTCCTCCCTTTCCCATTGTAGTAGTAGTAGCCTGTAATACTTTAGCCTTTCCTGTTGTTTTTATTTTCCTTGGCCATCAAAATCTTACCAGTTTTATTCATAGAGCGCGGGAACCTACGACCTTTTACCCGACGTGATGGCAGGGCACCAAAATTACTCTACTACAGTTACTGCTACATTCTCTTATACATCTCCTTTTCCTTGATCATAATTATGCTTCTTTTTTCTGCTATGCGTCTGATTTACTTGTTTTCTGTATGCCTTTTTACTCATTCTTCGCTTCGCTCGTTCGTTCACCCTAAAATTTTCTTTGAAAGTAAGTGAGCAAGTAATAAAGTTCTGTATCAAATCCGCTTATGTACACAGATTCTCCCAAATGAAAAAGAAGCTTTTTTCTTTTTTTTTTCTTAATTCTCCCAACCTTATTTCATATCCTCGGGTTGCACATCAGCTGGGTCTTGCTTGCTTGTTGCTCCATCTACAAGCCACTATGTCGTACGTTGCCATGGATCCTTTTAGCTGGTTGCTATATGGAGACACAAAATTCCTAACAACAAGAACAATATAGCATCTTTCCCAATATAGCAATAAATTCGTGGGGAGAGAGAGAGAGAGAGAGACGGCTTCTTTTGTAATGCGGTCAGATATGCTGTTAACCGTACACACACAGTATGGTCTTGTGTTTAAGTTTTCATGGGAACAACACTCCCATCCACTTTGAAAAAGACAATGCTATAGTCATGATCTGAATAGTGGAATGAATGTGAAAAGTTTTTAACTTTTTTTTTTGGAGGAGCTTACTGAATTGGATCAGTGACAAAGTAATTTTGCTGTTTAAGAAATCCAGAAGAACATTCATATGGACAACAATAAGGATCAGAGAGCGTAGAAAGTAATTAATATGACAAACAAATAAAGTGCCTCGCGTAATTGTTGAATTACTCCCTCTATTTATACAGACTTAACGCACTTCGTTTTCCGCCTCCCGCTTCCGTAACGTGTCCTACTATCCCTCTTACCCTATGCATTATATTCAATAAATCCGCGCATGCGCGTACAGACGTACAACTGCTGTATTTTATCGGAATAGACATAAATGGCAAGTACACAATAGTTTGTTGTTTGGTGAATCCGTTTTATTATGGAATTTCTATACATTTTGAGACTTTACAAAAGCAAATTGTGTGATGTTGTGGTTCTGAAGAGGCGCGAGGTTGTCGTGTACACGGTGAATAGAGAGAGGTGAGTGCGATGGATACTTTTTTTTTTCACCCTTTCACTTTGGATAAAAAAAAAAGATGTACAATGTTGTGTGTGTGAATGAATGCAGTGTATGTTCTTATTGTGGTGAGGACGAGGAGGATGATTCAAACCGTTTGGCAGCTTCTTTCATCCAAGGCTTCGGTGCTTGCGGTGCAAGGTTTGCCTACACAAAAGAATTGTTTTTTTTTGTTTGGTTTCCCCGTTAATCCCTTATAAATCCCCTTTCTACCAATTACTTGCTCGACGGTCAAAAAGAGAATACAAGCTAGTGTAATACCTTGACAAGTAGCTTTTCGACGGTCTCGCTAGGTTGAGCACCAACGGTCAGCCAGTACTTTACACGGTCGAAGTTGAGATTGACAAGTTTGTTGCCTGCTTCGTCGGGAATCGGATTGTAAGTGCCCACTTTTTCAATGGGCTTGCTGTTACGTGCTGTCCGAGCATTGGCGACAACAATGTGGTAGTATGGAAGATTTCGACGACCGAAACGGGCAAGACGCATGCGGACGACCATGGTTGTGTGTAATTAGTAAGTTGTGTATGAATGAATGTTGTCGACGAACCTGGTGTTTCTGCTGAAGTAGGGCAATTTCCATGGTCACGTCAATAACTCCGCCCAGCTTCACATCAGCCACCAATAGCGCACAAGTCTGAACGGCTTTGCTCTCGTCGTCGGTTACAGCTTCCACAAAAGCAAAAGCTGCCTATTCACACTTTTAATTTTATTATCTTTGTAAGATTTTGATAGCCTTCTGCCATCTTTTTGATTGATTTTGCTGTGAGACAGAGATGGATCTGGCTTTACGCTTCTCGACGGTGCCGTTCGTTGTAAAGCAGGAAAGCTCTATATCGTTGGTCTGGCTGTTCACCATATGTTGTTGTTGGTATGATAATGAAGCTTTAGAAGTTGCAACGGCGCTTGCTGATTGTTTTATGCACTGCAATCTTCCGTAACAGCTTTCTCCTATGCGCTTTTCTTTTTAACTCGCATTTCGAATTTAAACAGGAAAAGAACACTGTATCATCAAAGAACTCATGCAACGGGAGATTTTAGCTCCGGTCTACCAATTTCGGGCCAGCGTAAAACAGGTGGCTCGAAGCGAGATCAATAAGGGTCATCGTGCTGTTGCTGACAATAATAACCTCAATGACGTTGGTCATATAGGTATATCAGTGCCGATGAATCGCTTCTTCCTATCCTTGTTTAATAATTCGCTTGTCTGCGCTTATACGGTTTTTTTTTGGATGGCAGGGAATTATACAGTGTCGTGTTAAATATGGATACAAGCAAAGACGGCCGTGCTACATACTGAACGCTGATGCAAGACATATCATTTGTTTGTTTTGTAGTATGTGTTGAGTCATTGTATCACTCGTGTAAGCTGCTGTTGGGATGGTTATTTATCTCATTGTTTACAAAAAAGTGTTGTGCTCTACATATTGAATGCATGTTATTATCACACACTCTTTATTAAAGAAGATACGATGTAGATCTTTATAACGTTCAGCAAGGTGTGCCCATTGGTTTCTTTCTCTATCAAATATCCCTGTTCTCTCGCTTTCATTCATGAACTCACATAGTTGTTCTTCTACTATATCATTTTCAGTTTTTACTGGTGACTGACCGACAAACACCTATATTATTCTTTCACTGCTACGAAGGCATTCATACCAATGTTTTACGAAGCGAATGAGATCCGTTTGAGGAAATAAACATGGCAGGAGAAAGGAGGGAAGGAAAGAAGAATGCCAAATATGCATTGGGAAGGGAAAAATCCATGTCAAGCTTTCTTACAAACGGCGCTGACCTAGAGGATTTCTGTCAGCTCTGGTGGGGGGAATTGGTCGAAAGCTTATTGCAAAAGCAGATATAATTCAAGAAACACACACGTAAAGCGGTGCAGGGCGTTTGGATGAATCTCCTTAAATCAGAAAAGCCAGATCTCAAACTATGCAAAACTTCTGGGGTATGCAGTGACGAGCTTGTGGCGACTTCTTTACAGACTAAACTTAATACCAAGTGCCGAAAATCGTCGCTTAGATATACGGTTCAGTAGCCTTATATATCGCGGAGCTGGCAGTACAGCCACGCTATGTTCTCGTTTATAGAATATCGCGCATTTTATCAGAAGATAATGATCGAAAGCGAGAGAAGAGCTTCTTTTTTATGATGACATATTAAGAAGTGTGCGTGTGATTGAAGGCGGATACAGGAGGATGACGAAATGAGGTGACAGAAAAGGTTGTGTATGTGTGTGTGGGGTATAACAGCTTACATGAGCCTGAGTGGTAATCTTTTACCATAGATAGTGTCGATGAGCTATTTGGGATTCGCACACCGAATTCGGATGACTAACCTTCATCCGGTAAATTTAAGGACATAACGCCGAAAACGTGGAGAAGGACAAAAGCTGGCCTTTTTTCTTTCTCACTTTTAGATCTCATAATCCGCTTTCCCACCTGTCAGCACAATGGCCACAAATCAGCAGCAAAAGCAGGCAAGAAGACGATTGCGACAATTGGGAAAGGCTTTGTCAGAGACGCAAGCCGGCTGGTCCGACTCTGAAGAAGACAGCGATCTTATTCACGAAGGTAATATGAAACAACCTTTCTTTCCACTTTTTTCTTTTATTAAAAGACTACAGCAAAAAAAAAAAACTCATACTGTTGTCCAGTTAATGTCAAGTCTGTTCGCATCGGCGACGTCGTGATGCAAGTTACGCCGCCAGAGAATCCCGAGCTTGTTCCGGAGCACGAAAGTCCTTTTTATGAGAACTCGCAGGTATAAAAAAATAGCTCTGTAACAATGCGGAAATTCATGCAGGAACTTGAACTAAAAAAAAGTATAATATAGGAAATTTTAAGACATTTGCGATGGTAAGTAATGCAAACAATTCAGAATAGACACAATTTTGGTTTCTTGACACTTTATATCTGACCTGGGATGGAATGAACTTGACGCTTTGCAGGATGATGCAAAAGGATAAGGTACGCTAATAACCTTTCTCACATCAGTGGAGTGTATGATGTTCCTCGTGATATATATGCTTACTCAGATCCATATAGCTCGGTCAAGATATCTTTTTGATCGGTCCGCCTGGTCCTCTCCGTCGATCATTAATAATGAAATACGCCGAAATGACACAACGCGAGTAAGTGTGAGATTCATTGTTACATTTACTTTATGTCCTTTCCTTTATAACTCTTTGTGTACAAAACAACAGAATCGAATATGTCGCATTATCTAAAGATGTCACCGATGCTGATCTGAAACAACGCCGAGAATTACAAAATGGC
This sequence comes from Zychaea mexicana, assembly GCF_025766255.1. Classification (NCBI taxonomy): domain Eukaryota; kingdom Fungi; phylum Mucoromycota; class Mucoromycetes; order Mucorales; family Lichtheimiaceae; genus Zychaea; species Zychaea mexicana. The sequence continues at coordinate 29,181 of NW_026516770.1, forward strand.
ACATCTTTTTATGTGGATCAGGCAGCTGTGCGTGCTGCCATCCATGGACGCATTCTGGTCTTGGATGGCATTGAAAAGGCAGAGCGCAACGTGCTTCCAATTTTAAACAACTTGCTCGAAAACCGAGAAATGGGATTGGATGATGGCCGATTTTTGACAACGAAGGATGTAAAGGATGCTGCGGGCTACAGCAAGTTTGAGAAAGTCAGCGACCGATTCTTGGTATTTGCGTTAGGTAGATACTAGTTCTTCCAAGATTGCGTGTGTCTGTTCTGGGGAACTCTTTGACGGCGTTTACTAATACTTCTGTATATGCACATAGGTCTGCCTGTACCCCCGTATGTCGGTTATCCATTGGATCCCCCGTTGCGATCGCGTTTCCAAAGCCGTGATGTCCGCGCGCCTCATTACACTACCCAAGTAAACCAGATCATGACACTTACCAACAACAAGGCCCCTCGTGATTTGGTCGAACGACTTGTATCCATTAGCTCAGTCCTGAGTGTACAGCCTGACAAAAGCGCTGCTCGTGAGATCGATGTACCTGAATTCCCCATGACCGTCGAGACACTGGCCAGCTTGTTAGCTGTATTGCCACATGCACATCCACGTTTCTTTGTGGATTTGCTCTATCCTTACCCTATGCTGCCAACGTGCGACCTCGAACAGCTGGGCGTCATTGAATCCGCTTATCGCCGTTTTGGTGTGCGTGGACGCGTGGTCGAGGCACACGAAGAAGTTACCCAAACCTTCTCTGGATATCAACTTGCCAATATTGAAGCTCACAAGCCCGTTATTTCTATTGATGAGAGCTACCAAGTTCATCGTGCTATTGCTACCTTTTCACATGTGAATCAAACAGCATTGGGATTGCCCGTCTCGAGTGGCCCCAATCCATTCAGTCCCGCCGAATTCTTCGTCGAGACGCCATATCATCGCGAGATCTTTACGTCGATGGTTCTTGTGCATGCTGGCGGTCATGATATTTGTTTGGTGGGCACCCACAAGGGTGTTGGCAAGTCTGCCCTGGTTCGTCATTGTAAGTATCGCTTTTTGTTAATGATCCAAAGAGTTTTCTTTGTGCGACATGAATTTTTTATTTACCCCGCAATTGTTTCTTTCTGGAAAGTTGCACGAAACCTTGGTTACACCATCGACTACATTCCTCTGTACAGAGACATGTCATCCCGCGATCTGCTTCAACGGCGTTCGACTACACCTCAGGGTGACACCGTGTGGGATGTATGTGTACCCGGTAGAATAGAGGATAATATCTCAAACGCGAATTAACCTTTTCTTCAAAAACACTGCAGAACTCGCTCTTGGTCGAAGCTGCGATCCATGGTCACTTGGCAGTTCTGGATGGTATCGAAGCTTTGTCGTACGGCACTTTGAACACTTTGCAGCGCCTTGTTTGCGAACGTGAAATGCAGCTTCCTGACGGAACACGCTTGATCAATGCCCATCGCTACGAGAAGCTGATGAAGAAAAATAAAATGACAATCGAAGAGCTTGACGCTAAGCGTTTGGTGCCCATCCATCCTTCATTCCGCATCATCGCTCTTGCACGTGCTGGTGTGAGTGGTCAAAGTGATACCCAAGCAGGCTCCTGGCTGACGGCCGAAATTCTCTCCATGTTCCATTTCGTTGTTGTCGACAGTCTTCCCTCTCAGGTAATGCATGGACACTCGTTTGTGTGTCGTGCGCCACACACATATTATGCGTAAAGCACATTATAATCAAACACATACTCATACATTACTGTGTGTATCAGGAGGAACAAGAGGTGCTCAAAACGCTCTCACCTGGCGTCAATGAGTCCAAGCTGCATCAATTGCTTACTTTTGCGCGTCGCCTTCGTCGTGAAAAGGATGATACAATCCGAATGCTTTCAAGCGCATTATCGACACGCCAATTGATTCGCATTTGTCGCCGTCTTGCATATTTCGAAGACGAAGATCTATACAAGGCTATCCACAAAGCAGCTCTTTCCCGGTTCATGCCTGTTGCTGCAAAGACAGTTCTGCACGAACTGATGATCGCCAACGGCATTTACCCACCCAAGAATGAAGCCCGTTTGGAAGACCTTCAGATAGAACTCCTGCCATCCCGCCAGAACCCTGAACAAGTCAGAATCGGCAACGTGATTGAATCTGTGTTTAAGGGTGGCGATCCTATGCTTATTCCCAACGTTGTTTTCCATGAAAATCCTGCCCATACCGAAATTCTCCGCGAAATGCTCAAGGACTATCAGCTCGGTGACCACTTGTTGCTGATCGGTAATCAAGGTGTCGGCAAGAACAAGCTTGCTGACTATTTCTTACAATTGCTTCAGCTTCCTCGCGAGTACATTCAGTTGCATCGTGACAGCACTGTGCAAAGTCTGACCACCACTCCTGCTATCCGTGATGGTGTTCTCATCTTTGAAGATTCACCTCTTGTCAAGGCTGTTCGTGATGGTAAGCTGTTAATATACCCCCGTCTCTGTACAACAACATACACAGGGAATTTGTATAGGGACTCTGGAGGTCAAGTATATGGTTTATTAATATTCAACTTTTCGAATGTATCGAATGTATGTAATGATTTACATAGGCACTATCTTGGTTATCGATGAGGCTGATAAGGCTCCTACCTATGTTACTGCAGTATTGAAGAGTTTGGTTGAAGACGGCCAAATGGTTTTGGGAGACGGTCGTCGCATTGTCGCCAAGGAGTCCGATGTTCAAGATGGTGATCGCTATCTGCTTATCCATCCTGTAAGTTTGGCTTTTATCCATGAGACATGGTACTCTTCCACTTACGCACGACCAATGATCCATATACAAAAAATAGAATTTCCGCATGATTGTTCTCGCCAACCGTCCGGGATATCCCTTCTTGGGTATGTTGTATATTCTGTTTGGAGGAAATTGATAAACAGTTTGACTTTTAACACATGGTCCTTGCTTCGTAGGTAACGATTTCTATCGCGAAATTGGTGATGTTTTTAGTTGGTAAGGATGTTCTAAGATAGAGTGACGCACCGTGTTTTTGTCTGCTTACACGTTTCTGTTATTGTTGTTGTTGCTAGTCATGCTGTTGATAATCCGGACAAGGCATCAGAGGTATAGTTGTTTGTATGACTTTGAGATCAAGAGGGTAGAGTTAACCTAACAAGACACTCTCAACTATACGCACGTAGATGTACTTGCTTCGCAAATACGGCCCTGATGTTCCAGAGGATATGCTCGAAAAGCTCTCGAGCGCATTTACAGATTTGCGTAAGCTTGTTGATGAGGGGTAAGTTAAAATAATAGTTACTTCATCACATGTTATACAACAAATTATTGACACTGAACAACATGATATAGTCTGATTACATATCCATATTCCACTCGCGAGTTGGTCAATATTGTACTCCATTTACAAAATTATCCAGGCGAAGGCATTTCCAAGATCATGCAGAACGTGTTTGATTTTGATCAGTATGATCAAGCGTCGAAGGAAATGCTTATTGAAATTTTTGAAAAGCATGGTATCCCCGTCGGTTTGGAGTCTGAATTTACCATGAACCTCGGTGAAATCGTGGAATTGGGCGAGCCGCTGTTGAGCGAACGATGGAGCCGTGTCGATCAAGCTGCCAAGGCCGAAGTCAAGGTGGAGACCGCTGCTATGGCTATCCGGGTATGTTAACACACAGGATCCACGCGCACCTACATAAACAAATATCGACTCTTGTCGTAGAAAAAAGGTTTTGTGCTGACATAATGATCTACGCTGTATGTGCAATAGGGCGGTTGGGAACTAGACGTAGGCAAAAAGTGGAAGCAATTGGATCGAAAGGAAGGTCGATCCGTCACCTTCTCGGAACAACTGTACAACTTTACTATTCCAACCCGAGGCGAGGCATTAGATATTGCTGCTTTGGATGATGGATCTCTTTTCGCCGTCACTACGAACCCTGTTACGCTTCATCATGTCGATCCTCGCCATCAGCGTGTGGACAGCTTGGATCTTTACGAATACTTCCCTCTGCAAAGAGGTAAGAGAATTTTTTTTATCTTTTTCTGTGTGTTGCCTAGAGGTTATTAATCACTCTTAACTATCAAATTACAGCTCCTCCACGTCTTCGTATTGCTGTTATCCGTGTGAAGGGCTTTGTCAAGTACTTGGCATTGCATAATCCGTCCAACAATGAATTGCTATGCTGCGATTTCAACAAGAAGACTGTGACTTCTGTGGTGGTATGTATCTTCATGAAGCTGAAAGGCGGGAAAGATGCTAAACTATGCGTTTATGTGTTCTGAAATGAAAATGATAATAGCTTCGTGGAATGGAACCTGTCAAGTCAGTAATGTGTGACGAATTGAGCTCGCTCGGTATCCTTGGTAAGATTTTGATCAACCCCGTATTAATCAGAAAGAGTTATTCTTTGGGCTTCTACTCATCATATACTTTTGTTTGCATTTCGTAATAGTTTTCTATCAAGAAGATAAGGCTGGTGTTGCTGTTCTCGATTTCAACACTTCCCAGCAACATACCCTTACGTTGCCAACTCGCAGTACGTATACCAAAGAATTGAAAGTTACCTCCTAGTAATCTGTTCTGACGCATAATTTATCGTATATTCGCATAGTCGAACAACTTCTTGTTGTTGAGCCAAACCTCTGGTTTGCCCGTGGTAGCCGTGATGCCAAGACGTACGCCTTTTACTCTATGAATGATGGCATCCCTTCTGTCCTCGAACCCATCGAAATTCTTGGTCAAAATGGTCAACCTGTTGGTGAGCTTGCCAACGTTTTCTGGCATGAGTTTGCGTAAGTTAATAGGCCACTTTGATCAAAATGCTCTCTGCATGCACAACCTTTGCATATGATTCAAGTCATCAAAAAACTGAACTTTTGTATTTTAAACTAGACTTGGATATAAGTTTGCACAAAATGCAAAGGCGCATAAGTTCGGTACTGTTCTGCAAGGCTGCAACCATGACAACTTTATCAACAAATCTGGCCCTGTCGATCTTTTGGCATACCTTATAAGTGGACCTGTTGAGGAAGTACCCAAGCGTATCAAGGGCTGTGCCTTGTACTTGACCCGATCTCAGCAAATGGCGGTCATCAAGCCATCTGCCGACGGTCGTCCTGAAAGCTTTTTGGATATTATCAACCCCGCCCGTAACCAAGTATGGCGCATCAAGATGCCTTTGGCTGACATGAGCAACATTGATGCGTACGTTTTCCCTCTTGCTTTTAAACTTCCCTTATCATTTTCATATCGCTAATTTACCCGCTTTTTTTCCGTGTACAAATAGCGAATACCCGGCCGCAACTTTTGCCCGCTTCCAAGTGGAACGCCATGTTGCATCCATGTGTGAACTTAACAACGGTAACTTGGTTACCATGGATGCTTCTGGTATCGTACGCGTGTGGCAAGTCCAATCTACCGACTTATACAACGCTGCACAGACCTGGAAGCAGATGGTCGGCGTAGATCAGAACGCATTGTCCATTATCTATGAAACTGACAAGGTTTGTACAGTACCGTATTACAGAAGCAATAAGGGTGGATAAGCCATGGATATGAGTCAATATGAAAACGTAAAATAATTTTAGGATCAAGAAGAAGCAAACGGTCAAGTTGGTGAGCACACTGGCGAAGCTGGCAAAGGACAGGGCAAAGGCGAAGGCAAAGGTAAAGGCAATGGAAAAGGTCAAGGCTCTGGCGGCGGTCAGGGTGCTGGTGACGGCAGCAATGGCGGTGACGGCGGAGAAAGCCAGCAAGGTGCAAGCGGTGGCGGCGGCAGTGGCGCAGGCGCTGGATTGAACGAAGGTGGTCGTGATGAAGCAACTTTTGAAGACATTGAGAATCTCAAACTGGTATGCCATCAATAACTGGTTTTTGTTTTGTTTTTTTCGTTGTTATTATCTGCTTGATACTCAATCTTCTTATGAAATCTATTCAATAGCGCACTGCAAGTGATCAACCGGAAACCGTGGGCGAAGCGCAAAGGTAAAACTCGAAATACACATCCTGATGCTTAGTGAAACTTTTCAGTGAATTTGATAATGCTTCTATTTTGGTAGAGAAATGCACGAGCAATCGATGGAAAAAATGTTGAAAAAGCTTGACATGACCCACGGCGATTACACGGTAAGAAAATTGGATCAACCAGTTTTGACCTTTCTATATGTATCAGCGTATGCTAATTGTTATCTATTTTTAGGTATTTCAAAAATACATGGAAAATGTGCGCCGCGAAATTCGTGAATTGCGCGTTATTCTCGAAAGCGCTGAAGCCAAAAACAAGGAACGTGTGTGGTTGAAAAATCAAACATCTGGTGACCTTGATGATACCAAAATGTAAGCTTCTAGTAGCCGCTTGTATATATAGCTATAAGACAAATGGATACATTTTGCTAAAACGGTATATATCCCTAGTATTGAAGGATTGACAGGTGAACGTGCCATCTACCGGAAACGCGGTGAAGATGATCCTGAAATTGGCCTGTTCCAAGATAAGCCCAAGCGCATGAAATTCGTTTTTGACTTATCAGCTAGGTATGGATTGGTCTTTTCTTGTTTGTAAGAAAGAGTTGGAGAGAAAACGTTCTTTGTGTTAATCCACTTGCGAAACAAATTTCTAGTATGTACCGGTTCAACACGCATGACCGCCGTCTCGAACGATCACTTGAAGTAGCACTCATGCTGATGGAATCCTTCCGTGGTTTCGAACACAAGTTCGCTTACAGTATCATTGGTCACAGTGGTGATGGTGCTAATATCGAATTTGTTGTACCCGGCAAATATCCCAAGACCGAAAAGGAAGAGTTCGAGATCATTAACAAAATGCGAGCACACTCTCAATACTGCTTAAGTGGAGGTAAAGTAACAGCTTTCTTTTTCTCAAAGTGTAGCGGCTGATTCTTAATATGTACTAACCGTATCACTTCACCGATTTCTTTGTATTATAGATAACACTCTTGGTGCAGCATCTCATTCTGTTAAAGAGATTGTCAAGGAAGAAGCTGACGATTACTTTGTCGTCGTTCTTTCTGATGCTAATATCACTCAATACAATATCCACCCCAACGACATTGCTCGTGTTCTGAAATCGGACGACCGAGTCACTGCCCAAATGATTTTCATTGGCTCTCTTCAGGATCAAGCTGAACGGTATGTGATAAACCTTCATTTCTATTTCCTGAGATCTTGTTCCTGCCTGGTTTCTTTACCATTGCCACTCACTGTGACATTCTTTTCGTGACATATTGATAGGTTGAAGCAAGCTCTTGGTAGCCAAGCCCATGTTTGCTCAGAAAACAAGGACCTTCCTAAGATTATGAAGGCAATGTTCTTGTCTTCTATGCTTAAGTAGATGTCGTTTTAGAAAAATGTAATTTTACCTTTTAATATACGTAGCTTTCCTTTTATTTATCTGTAGAACATATAAATTTTATGATTTGTTTTTTCTTTTAGCTGTTGTAAATGACTCTCTTATAAGAACCATTTGGCCTCCTCGCCAAATCGAGTAGCGCATCACTTGCCGCCACAAAAAATTGAAAGCCGCTTAGTCATTCTGAGTGTACGGGAAAATATCTTCTGCTGGTAAACCGCTATACAGCTTGACATACATTTACGAGTATATGTAAATCAAAGAAGAATAACATTGCCCATTCAGTTCTTGTTGATGGTGTACTACGTAGTGCAGATATACCTGAATAGATCATGTAAACATTTTTCCTTTAGTATAAGCCTACTCATAACAGGAGAAGAACTTATCAAGACGGGAGGCAAAGTGATAAGCGACATTTAGTAATCACTAAAATGATCCAAATACCTCCTCCCTCCTTTTTTTAATGTAATGATTGAATTTTCGGAGCCGAGCAGTACAGTTGTACATCAGTGCAGGGTATAATCACAATCTCCCGCAACAAAATGTGGACGACACATCGATATACTCATTTTATACCATTGCTGCAACGGCATATAATCTCCCCTAATGATAGAAGCGTCTTTCACAAGAATTACTGCCTATTTTACCATATTAATATGTCTCACCTTCTTTTTTTAAGTGATGTAAGCACACACGTAAGCGGAGCTAAATGGAGAATGTTGGATACAAATGCTGTTAGAAATCCAGGTACCACTGTATTACGACCAGTGGGGAAGAGAAGGTGTACATTTATATGTGCATGTAGAGTTTTCTTCTTTCGTTTCCCTTGTCTATTATTCAGATACACATCTTGTACTACCAAAACATGTAATACTGAGACTATCGTACATACTAAAATTTAGATTAAGCACTACATATGTGTAGTCAAAGCATAAACATACTATAGCTTAATATGCGCCATCACTGCGATTACAACTTAAGGAGGCGGAAGCAATTTATCAGTGCAAGTGTTCCCCTCTTTGATATGTTGAAATGCACTTACTCAATGGAACATACATAAATTTTGCATGCATCATCACCACCGTCATGTACTTAATAACTTACGCCGCATTATGCTGCCAACCATGTGCTGCCACTATATATTCTTCAACAGATGGCAAAACATACGCACTTTTGAGGCAACGGCCGCTTTGCATGAATGGTACCTTAAGCGATGATTTTGACCACTAATTTCTGGTACGCACCTCTTTAATATTGTCATTTACTCCGGTGCTGGAAACTTAAAAGATGGAGAACCATGGTCAATTGGCAATATGTCAGCATTCACCACAAACCTTAGTGTGGTGTCTTATTGATCTGTCACCACTGCGGATCTATGCTGATAATACAAAACAGCAGTTGAAACATGGAAAACGCAATCAGCTATATTGCATTGCTTATCACTCGCTGAGCTCAAAGGTGGCGTTTTTTGTCCACTAGTCTATCTAGCATGGCGGCGCCTCGTTGTGTTATTACCATGCGTGAGTCTATCTATTTAGAGCTTAGTGACAAGAGGAATTGAATTAGACTGTTGGATAACATCCTAGCATTATTCACAAGTTTATTTTTACCATGAAGGCCAAATATCGGATCAGTCTGTTGTAAATATTTTGGGGAAGGGGTGATCATTTCTAACGGGCCGATACCATAGCAGCACTTAGGAAAAAGCTAACAACTCTTTCCAGTTTCAAATTGATGACTTTTTGGATTTTACTTATTGTTTGCTGCAAGTTAAAATAAAAAACCTTTCAATCCGTCAATAGTACGACCCTGTTGTTGGTGCTTCTGCTGCTGTTGCGCAAGCGAGCACTAACACATTGATGCAACATTACCTAAAACGATTGGAATCAGCACCTGACTGCATATGACACAAGTTCGATTACCATGTTGTTGGTCATTTTGAGGCTTGTGACACCCGCCCATAGAACGAGGAGCTCCAATGTCACTAATACCAAAAAGAAAGAACACAGCTCGATACCAGATTATACTGAGCCATTTAATTTTCTGTCAGCTTCTAGTACACACCAGAATAACATCATCTTTTCTGCCCCCAAATACTAGCATCTATTGCTATTCATTTAGCAGGAAATAATAACGGTACAAAACAATCAAGCAGGCACAAAAAAAAAGCAGGAAAACCCCGTTTGCGTTCACGGTGCCTCGGACAATAAGATTCACTTAATTTATACCACTCGCAAACCAGTACTTCAAATTGATTTATTCGTAATAGATTTGATACTGTTTATAAGCATGCGCACATAGGCATATTTTATATGCGGCACGAAAAGCATAAAGAACTGATAAAACATGCCGTATTCCATAGCAAACAATGGGTGCACTTATCACGTCGGAGTTCTTCACACCCATTGTGACTATCAGTTGTTGATGAAGGAGGCATTTAAAGGCCATTTTTCTTGGTTTCCTTTTCTTAGCTCTCTCTACATAACACATATCAAAATTTCATCCAATGCCAAAACTTTCTTCTACAACTGACACAGCAACTAGCACAACTACAAATAATAAGGGGAAGGGTAAAGGTAATTCAGTCTCATAAATTTCCGCTTTTGTTTTATTGTTTGCTAAGTGCTCTACATAACCTGGAGCTTACACTCTTTTTTTCCTTATACTTTTTCCATCTTTGCGCGGGTGCTATACTGGTTCCTATCTGCTATATTAGCATTACAGCCCATCTCCGTAGCCACCCGAGTACTTCCACCGCGCAAACGTGTCTCGGCTCTAGCATCTAGTAGCAACAATATCAGCCCTTCAAGTAGTAGCATAACATCACGCTCAACTTCAGCATCATCGACCTCACCGCCACCGCCCCCAGCACTGGCAACAATAGCAGCGGCACAGACAACACAACAGGCGACGACAACTCCATCGCCACCAGTACCGACAGCGTCTCTATCAACATCGTCAGTGTCCTCTACGTCTTCATCTTCGTCATCATCTGCCTCGTCGCTGGACGGTATCGCACCTACCACGACAACAACAGCAACAACAATACGTCGATTATCAGAGAGAAAATCCCATCTGCATCCATCTTATATAGCATATTCACCGCGTGCAGATCCCACCCTCTATATTGATCAGCTTGATACACCAATGTCGGATGTCAGAGAAAACAAACGACGAGCACGGCCAATATCTTCATTTAGCGAACTAAACCTAGCACCACCTGTGCCCTCAAAGCGATCACGACACCACCCACGGTCTCGAATTCATCATGCCCAACAGAAATATCAAGAACGACAAGAGGCCGCGGCTGCCGCTGCAGCAGCAGCAGCCAAGGCAGCAGCTAGTTCAATAGCATACCGACAGCGGCAACAGGAAAAGCAGGAGCAACAGCAACTATCACCGCCACGACCACAACTACAAAAACAAGTACATCAAGCACAACAGAAACAAACACAACAAACAGCTCAAGCCCAGCACAAACACCAGCAACAAAAAGCTACTTTGTCGTTTTCTTCTAAATCGTCGTCGGCAACGGCGGCAGCACAGTCTTCAATACATCGCCGTGGTCCGGAATATGCATATCCTCGTGATTCGCTTCAAGTACATTTAACCCAAGATCTACCAGTAATAGACGACAAACAGTTGAATGAGAAAGCCAAGGAGAAGGAGTATTGGCGGCGGCAACGACGCGTGTTTGTTCGTAGTCGTTTTATCACCAACGAAGAAGCAACAGCGATCGCTAATTCTGTATATAAGAGTAATCCCGTTGGACCACAAGATCGGATCGTCGTTACGTTTCAAGCTAACATTGCCAACTTTCGTTCAAAGTGGCGTAAGCTATTAAAAGAGCTTGTTAAAAGGTTTAGCGTGAGCAGGAACATGGTGACTGCCCAGGACAGTGAGCCGTTTGAACGTGAAGTACGCTCCAAGGTAATACTTAGGCCAAAGAAAACGCTAAGATAAAGACATAATTACCAGTATTACTGGGACATAGTAAATAGAATAATGTGAATATTGTTATTGCAACTAGTACAACTTTTCTAACTCTCTGCTATTGCAACTACTATTGTTATCATTGACGTTTAGGTCGACACAGTTATGCTGCAAAGAGTATGGGGTCATTGGCTGTCTGATCCTTTTATTGACGAAGAAGTATTCTATGCCAATCCGCAAAACGTGGAAACACTTACCGCTGTAACCGTGCAAGCCATTTGTGTCACACTTCGATATCACTATGGCTTCATGAAGGAACGCGACTTTCGCAAGCAACTGGATGATCTCGACAGATACACTCGAAATCTCGAATTACCCGACCCATTTTCCTCCGTTCAATAAACACTTTTTTCCTTTTACTATGCTGCATATACACTTTGCTACTTCCGTCTTCCCTCCCCTCTGATATCTAATAACTCTGAATTAGTTTATTGCAATCTCATCCCAACCTCCTCAAACACAATCCACATCCGTGTATAAGAACTTTGCACAAGATTTATAAAAATTTACTAATAAGACAAAGGAAAAAAAATCATATCATATATTTAGTATTTACAAAGTAGTGATCGTTTTGGTTGGCGGATAACAATTATGGAAAGTAATTATCATGTGGACTGCCTATTGTTGATCGTGTAGTACTGCTGCCATTTATGCTACTCGCATCATCTACTGCATAAGGTGGCGTTTCTGGAACTGCACCTGGCAGAGATTCCCATAGCTCTCTATTCAATGGGGTAATATCATATATCAGACTACCCACAGCTTGCATGCTGGCGATATGTTCGGCCATAATGGTATTCGTCGACAAGTCGTGCACCGTATAATGGCGCTGGACTAATTTGTACCATTCACGTGTCATTTGCTCGTAAAAGGATGTTTGCACCGATGTCAACTCGCCAATCAAAATGTCAAAATAAGTCGACGTAAGCTGGAAGAACTTGGGTAGTTCGTCCACGAGTTGAGCGTTGATTGACACGTATGCATCAGCCGAGTCTTGGAGTGCTTTGTCGGGAATGTCGCCTTTGGATTTTATGTCTCTGACCCGATCGTAATCCAATAGCTTTTGAGCACGCTTGTTGATCACTTGTGCAGGGTTTTCAAAGACTTTGAGGAAGCCGTCAATCCGGCTGAAGACGTAGCCCTGAATCTTGGTATCCAATTCCCGTGCCATAACTGTGGCAAACATCGTAGCCGCTTGATGAAAATCCCGGATACTGTCCATACTTTTCACTCGAACACCGCCCCAGGTACCATATACAACTTCTGCGTTTTCGGCAAACACACGAAGCATCTCAAAATGGTTTTTGACTTGCCGTACCCAGCCCTGAACATCACGAGCTAATTGTTGAGCAATCAACTGCTGTTCTTCAAATCGTAGGTATAATGCGTCGAACGATGCGTCCTGTGTTGCTTCTGCTGAGAAACCTGTCACTTGTTTGAATCGTTGTGCGCGTCGTGTCAGCTTCTTATTAATACCATGGCTAAACGGAGTTCGTTGTTAGATTTGGTCTGCAGTTGGATGGGTGCCTCATATTATACAACTTACACAACCTATGAATAGCATGGTTTAGCGGATGAACTGGAAGAAATACGTACAAGCTAACACATACTATTGTAAGACAACACATACATTGATTTCGGTTTTCTTTTTGTCGCCCACAATTTTTTCGACAATATCTTTTCGTCGCTTGATCTCATTGATATGGTCTGCAACTTCTTGAATTTCTTGTGTTGCTGCCGCCAAATCGTCATGGTCTGGATGTTCTGCTGATGTTAATAGGAATATTTCCTGTTCGGAACCAGTAATTAGAACCCTGTTTATCAGCTGCTGAGAGAGAAAAATCCTCTGTACTTACTCGTAATAACAATGGGTATTTTAACACTCGCTGGACAGGCTTGATCAACATGCTTCCTAGATCCCAACTCGTCGTTTTTCCTTGCATTTGTTCTCGACATTCCTGACATACATGTAATATCATCAGTATACTGCGCTTTTGAGAAATAAACTAGAAGCCAAGAATATACTCTTTACATTGAAAAACTGCTGTACATCAGGGTGGCTATCTAGTTCCTGCAGTCTTAATACAGCATCTTCATGACGTTTGCAGTATTCGCAGTAAATATGATCAATGCGCGTCATCTGCATGAATAATCAAAAGAGTCGGGTTATAATGCATACATACATACATACACCCGTTTACTGCAACGAGGAAACAAAAAGATAGTAAAGCACCCCTCCTCTTCGAACTTACCATCTGTCGAAATGCCATACCGATCCTATCGTTTTCGTCATCACCACCATCACCTGCAGCGGAACCCAACAAATCCACGAATTCGCCTTCAAGACCGATTATATCCAACAGATTTGAAAACAATATCTTGAGATCGGATTTGTCGAGAGGACAGCCATAAGAGGGGGAGGAGGCGCGATCATAGTAGACTTCTTTGACCAGCAACATGTCGTTTTGATACGCCTTCTCGGTCATGATCAGTTCTTGTATTACTTTGGAGCGTTTCATCTTGCGGTCTCCTCCTCCTTGCTTGATGTTATTGTTTCCGGATAACTGAGGAGATACAGGAAGCGAGTATTCGCTTGGTTCTTTAGAAACCACAGTGATAGAATCCTTGAGACTTGGCTGCTGCTGTTGTTGTTGTTGCTGACCGTTAAACCAGCTGGATAGAGCATTGCCATACTGCCATGCGCGTTTGGACGGTGATTCCAGAAAGGATGAGGATGCAGAAGATGTGGAGGTTGTGCTGTTGCCGGTGCCTGTCCTAGCAATCACAGGTATATGAAGGTTGGATGTGCTGTTGCTATCGGAAGAGTTGTTGCGGGTTTTTCGGAGTGCAGAGGAACGTGGAGAAGACGAGGGTCGTCGGAGGATGCTTGGTGGCCGTGCGGAAGCAGAGACGGCAACTGGCTGGTGCTGTTGCTGCTGTGGTAACGGTTGTTGTTGTTGCGGAGGCTGTTGTTGTTGTTGTTGTTGCTGGTAATCTTGGTCGATTATTTCGGCCTGTTCGAGTCGTTTGTTCAACTCGGCTACAAACGAGCCTGTTTTAGCTGCACCGTTATTACCGTTGCTGCTGCTCTCTTCCGTAGTAGAAGAAAGGGGTCTTGGCGCTACAGGTTTGCGTATATGTGATACCCGCTTGCTTGGCACCGGTGGCGGCGAAGTAGTGTTGGTATGGGACCGCCGCATACTGCTAGCATTATTATTATCATTTTTACTATTATTTGTGGTGTTGTAGACCGACTGTGGCCGTTTTGTGTGTGCTGGATAGACAGGTGGCGGGTGCTGTTCTTTTTGCTGGAAGCGGGCACGAATGTCAGCAAAAGCAAGCGGCGTCTGATCAATGTCGCTATTATTCGTATTGTTTTTGTTATTGTCTTCCTGGGATTGGAAACTCGTCACTGAAGTGGCAATGGTGGCTGTACTAGCTGGTGACTCGGATGATGGACTGGGCAATTGGGAATCGTTGTTGTGACGTACGTGGGTGGACGAGATGCGGAGCGACGGAGGTTTGGTCGGTAATGCTGGTCGGTATGATCGATGCACTGGTTGCTGTTCATGTTCAAAGACGCGCGAAAGGCGATTTACAGAGCCGTCTCTATGAGGGAAATTGCCAGAATTGGGTGGAGGAGGTGGTCCACGATGACGAGGTCTACTTTCCAGCGTGCTGAAAAAGGCATCAGAGTTGGCCATTCGTCTTTTTGTTGTTCTTTTCCGTGCTAGTCGAGAGAAAGAAGACCGTCAGTATTCAAAGTAATGCTTCCAGCCCTCACTTTATGTGTGAGTGTGTGGGGACCATGCTAGAACTCCGCTGTAATGTGTATGCGTAAATCAGTAGTAATAAAGCCAGGGAACATTGAAGGTTTATGTTACTGGTAAATATCGCTAATCGTAACACACTTGTATATATTTATAGCATGAATACAGCATGCATACAACTGTCTTTGGCTCCAAGCAATACGCTCAGTGTTAATCTTTTCCAACTACCGTAAAATGATGAATTTGGTGAGTGTGTGCAAACTAAACAAGCACTGAGAAAAGCTGGTCGCACAAAATTTGCTCGTAATCAGTCGCTACTTTCTGTGATGAGCTACTTTATGGTAGCAGTAGTATAATACTCAAACGATTTGGTGGAAATATATAGAGCAAAATATAACGAGTAGTCGGCTACTTTCTACCTTTGGTACGCCTACGCTCTTCCAGGGCAAGGAATAGAAAACTTAGGAGAGTGGGTCTCTGCATTAATTGCAGAAACACCAGTATACTGCGTGATTAAGAGCTCTGGTGTTTTGTTATATAATGATGATTTGAAACGTAAATTTGCACCCAGAAAAGAAAGATGTAGCAGTTTCATATCTTATTCTAAACAACAACATTGGCAATATCCGCATTATTTTTTCTTTGACCACATCAACTACACAGACACTACATCGAAAGTCAGATCGGCAGCTCAAGCCAGTATGTCTATAAGGTTTGCTTTTTTAAGAAGACCTTAGTCCTTCGCACGTTATACGTCAAACGAATTTTTTAACGACGCTTTGACAAGGCAAATCTTGCCCAGGGAAGCCTCGGTTAGGCGAGGATATGACGTACAGAGAGCAGCTTGCATCAGCTATGACAGAAAATGCTACCCAAGTATACATGAATAGGTACGTTTGTTACACCTTTGACGGAATTCGCTACAGCTTGGAAAGAAGGGTTAAGACTTAAATAGAATACCAGCACTGATCGTGAACAGGATGGCTACTTCTTTCAGAAATACCACGAGCATTTTGAATGTCTGGAGCATTAGTCCGGTGGCTTTTCTTAGCATCGGTTACAATGCTGTAGTTTATAGTCTATACCCGAGATACTGTTTTAGATGACAAACACTGTGTAGGCAAGACTTGTCTTATATTTAGAGCTGCTACTACGTGAATCTGCTCCATGCGTAGAATCTGAGCTTTTTAACAAGTCTATCATTGTTGCAAGAATCTGTATAGATTTTGTCGCTTCTGCTCGCTCTTAAATCTATATGCATATTAGTATGTAGAACTTTAGCCTATGATTTTCCAATTAGTTAATAGAAAAAAGGCAAGATCGATATGATCACTTTTAAGATGGAGCTACAAGATTACGTGTATGCGCAAGAGTCTAGAACATCCAAGTACAAGCAAGACGTGATTTTGATGGAGTATCTGATTTGGTCAGCAAGCTTACTGTATCAGACACGACGATTCGCCCGCTCCTGGTAGAAAAGAGTACACTCGTGCAAAAAGTAGACTTCAGAAAACTGGGAGTTTAGTCCGCCTAAGCTGTCGCTGTCAGGCAGGTGTGATGCCGAGAAAGGAAGGTGGCCTTACACACTCACAAGAATTTGGATCGCGCGACCTCTTTGTGAGAGCGACACCAACGCCTATTATTCTGTACACACTTCCTTTTTACAATGGATGAATGTAAGATGACTGTTGCGCGTAAGCAGGTCCCACTCCTTACTTGTTTAACGAACCAAATATGAAAAACTCACCAAAGTCCTTTCTTTCAAACAATACATGAATATTTTCATGTTAAGCAGATGCTCAAAGGTTTGCCACTTGAACAATTTATGCGTACAGAGGAAGTGAAGGAAAGACTCTGACAGTATATTGATACTTCCACATGCATAACTTTAGGTCATTTTGGCGAAGACGTGGACTAAAGTTTCCTGGGAGGTATGTAAAAATAGTGCATACAGGAATGGTCAAGGCGAGGAGGAATTATAAAACGGTTAATAACATTGCAAAGCGGATCCACGATTGCCACCACCACCACCACTACTACTACCAATACTACTACTAGTGTCAGCATCGTTCCCAACAATTCATCGTCAGCTATCTCGTCTGCTGAAGGCAAAGTGGTTGTTGGTGCCCGCTACAACTATACTAGTCTTGTAACTAGCCAACCCTACCACCCACAACAACAACAACAACAGCAACATCACCAACAACATAATAATTCAACTGCGCCTATGCTACCTTCTCAATACCCACCGTCATCACACACACTATCATTTTCTCCCAAAAAGAAGAAAAAATCTCGCGAAGTCATGTCAACCGCTGCATCATCGTCCCTTCACCAGCGTTCTACGCCTTCACCACACAAATCCTTTGATGCGTTTTTGAAGGATACGAACGATGAATGGAGTGACGAACTTGGGTATGACAGCTTACCAAAAGGTGGCATTACTGGCTCACCAGCATTACATCCGCCTTCTTCAACGCCACAGGAACGAAAAGGGACGTCGCCATTGTCGTCTCCTCCTGCGCATCCACAACCATTACCATCACCGACTTTACCATCCAAAATCCAGGCATTCTCACCACCTAGCAGTAGCCGCAAAAGTAGTGGCATCCCCGCAGCTGGAATCAAAGCAGACATAGAACAACGTATTCAAGGTGAGTGTAGGCGGATCGAGCTGCCTATCTGATGAAAAACAAAAATAAAAAAAAGTAAACTTATAAGATGATGCCGAATAGATCCTACCAACATTATTAAAAGCATCGAACCGGATACTGCCCATGATCTTGTAAAAACAAAAAAGTTCAAGGATATTCTCTCACAAGCAAATGTAGATTTAGGTATTGGGAAGGGAAGACCTTTAACATATGTAGACTGCGTATAACTTGTGTTAAACTGACAATTTTTGCTGATAATACTGTTATCCTTAGCTGCCCTGAAACGAATAAGCTGGAGTGGGATCCCTAGAGAATTTCGGCCAGTGGCATGGCAACTGTTACTAGTATGTATGCTGCGGAAGGATTCTGTTTATTCATGGTTCTATGCTGGGACAGATTATTTTGTTAATGAAGGTGATCTTTTCCATGTAAATGTAGGGCTATTTACCGTGCAACTCGGCAAGACGAGTGACAGCATTAGCACAAAAGCGGAAAGAATACGCAGATAGTGTAGCTGCGTCCTATGCCCGGGGTACAGCAGGCTTGGATCAAGCACTGTGGCACCAAATTCATATTGATATCCCCCGCACTAATCCAGGTGTTCCGTTGTACCAATACGAGGCTACACAACTGGTAAACTACTATGCTCATTTTGATATTTCAGAAACGGGAATGCCTTTACCAAACTGTATGCCATTTTCAGTGTTTAGAGCGCATTTTATACCAATGGGCAATCAGGCATCCGGCAAGCGGATATGTTCAAGGCATCAATGACTTGGTAACCCCCATATTTGAGGTCTTCCTGTCTGCCTATATCGGTGAGTTTGACTGGGCTGTAAAAAAGGAGAAGAATGGACGGAAAGAAAGAAAAGAGGGAAAAGGGGTAGAAAATAAAAAGAAGGGTTTGATACCTTGGACGTAAGGAGGGATCGAAGAAAGAATAGGCTGACTTTTTTTATGACAAATGTAATTGACAGATGACGATCCTGAGGAGTATGACGTGAGCCAATTGGACCCAGCAGTTTTATCTGTGATAGAAGCCGATAGCTTCTGGTGTCTGTCGAAATTGCTGGATGGCATACAAGATAATTACACATTTGCACAGCCAGGTATCCAACGACAAGTGGCAACTCTTAAAGATTTGGTGTCCCGAATTGACGGTATAGTATATAAAGCAAATATATAGCCGAAATGCACAATGATAATGTGATACGATATGATGACGGTAACTCACATTTCGTTCTTGAATTTAAATTCATGCTTCCTGCTTGCTACTAAGCTCGTCTTGCAAGCCACCTGCAGCAAGAAGGTATTCAATTCATCCAGTTTGCCTTCCGCTGGATGAACTGTCTGTTGATGCGTGAAATGCCACTGAGGAGCACAGTGCGGATGTGGGATACGTATCTTGCCGAAGGGTCGTCTGAAGGATTCTCGGAATTCCATGTTTATGTATGTGCGGCTTTCCTGGTTAAATGGTCGGAGCAGCTGCAGACGCAGGACTTTCAGGTAAGGCAGAGACAGAAAAGTTGGCACTGTTGCGTGCATTCTTTTTTTTAAGCATGCAGCCTAACCCAAAATCTAAATTAGGGCATCATGATTTTTCTTCAACAACTGCCGACACAGGACTGGAACGAGCAGGATGTCGAACTGCTTCTGTCTGAAGCTTACATGTGGAAGACCTTGTTCCATAATGCGCCTAGTCATCTCAAATGAATGCACAAAAAGCTTTTTTAAATATATACGCTCTCCTTCTATGTAACTTGTTCCAGCTATCCAGCTACCCATCTATCCATCTATCTATCCCTTGTCTCTGCTATTGCTACTGTACCACTCATCCACTATTCCAACTCCTTCTCTGTTTACCCTCCTATGCGCAGCATCATGGTAGTTAGTAGCAGTGGAAGAATAGCCCCCCTCTTGCTTTCTGTGTTCTCTGCACCACCATCATCCCCGAAACCATTTGCTCCCCTTTGCTTCCTATTTCAACTCCGGCCCAACTTTGTCAAAAATAATCTCGATCTAATTATTTATTCTTTACGCATCATTACTCATTTGTCAATATCTCCCTACATGCACAACGTAACAAACTCCTACTCCTTAACCGAGATTGCGGAACATTGTCTATTTGTTTTTTACCTTTTTACTTCAATTTGTTTTTGCTCATGTCAAATTGGTTTTGCTGTGCTGTCTTAAACCTGTTCATTTATTTGGAACTAACAAAAAATGAGCGAAAGAGAGAGAGAGAGGGAGGGAGGAACCATGAAAGAAATTTGTACATGATGTTAAACGAAAAAAGAGTTAACCCGAGAGTAGGAAGAAGTGGTGCGGAAAATATAAACATAGCGAGCTGTGAATGAGGAAAAAAGAGAGAAAGCATGAAGAAAATTTGCATACAATGAACGAATATGTGTGTGTGTGTGTGTGTGTTGATGGGGTTGAGCTGTTTACAGTGTGTGGCTAATGAAGAAATGATAAAGCAGAGGAGAATAGAAACAGTATAAAACATGGAAACTAAAATACAAGGAATACATCATAATGAGCGTGCTGAGTGGTTGCTTTTTTTGTTTTGGAATTTTTTCTGTTCAAAACGAGTGTACGGGCTGATGGATACTAGGACAAAAGTATTGCGGTGATGCTGGAGGAGAAGTGTGCCTTTTTTAGCTCATGATACTGACGTAAGGGAAGAAGGAGTCAGCAGGTCGGTGGCTCAGAGGTGGAAGTTGCTGATGGTGCGGTGGAGAAAGAGGAGGGGTCGGGCATAAAAAAGCCGAAGAAGCGTACAGTGGAGGACTTTTGTCGGTGGATGGCTCGAGCGGCTGAAGCTTCATGCTTGTCGGTGATGAGGGCGAAGGCGAGCACATCAGCTGAGGCAAAACAGCCGGCTGCTCGTCGAGAGGCGAGTTTAATGGCGAAATCACCGATGGATAAGGCTCGAAGCAAGGCCGTGATAGTTGGTGCTGCTTGATATTTCGAGTCAATTGATGGTTACGTCTCGATTTCGGCGAGAGATGGGTGCGGTAATGCTGCATCATGTTGTCTTGGCGAGAGAAACGAGAAGGACAGCCCGGATAAAGACAGTGAAAGTTCTTTTCGCCTGTATGGATACGATTATGCCGTGCTAAGTGCCCACTAAAGAAATAAATGATATGTAAGTAAATATGTCACGCACTGGTTGTATTGATATCTGCAGTATATCTACCTAGTAGTGAAGCTCTTGTTGCATCCTGGCTCTGTACAGTGGTACTTGCGTCGCCCAGTCGAAGATTGGCGACTAGCAGTAGCGCGTAAGAAGTCGGTAGATGGAGCGGGAGGAGGAGGTGGTGGCGATGAAGGTGAAGAATAGGTACTGTTGTTTAAAAGACTGATCTGTCTGCCGCTGGCGTCTTTAATTGAAAGAGGGGATTCCATTGTTATTGGTACTTGATCAGTAAGTAATAGAGAAATGAATGCAAAGTAGTAGTTGAGATGAACTATAGCGAACAAAAATAAAGGAACGTAGAAAGTCCAAGGTATTTATAACAACCCTTCTTATCCCCGTTAGGGAAGGCTACCAGTCTGAAGTCGTCAGTTTAATACGCACAGATGCGGTTAAAGAGCAAGAAGAAGAAAAAACGTGGACTTGTGCAATGCAATAATTCTCTCTTTCTCTCTTTCACCCTGCATAATACGATTAAGGCAATTGAACGTGTTAGGTTTTGTTCTTTTGAGTATACAATAAGGATCACCAATCAATCAACCTTTTCCTCGCACTTTTTTAAGAGAGAGATAAAAATGCACATTGCACTTCCATCTCCGTGATCTGGCCGGATGATTATTACAGCGCCAAGTTATTACTTATGCTGGTTTTTGTTTCCTTGGCGACATATTGAATAATAGCTATAGAGAGTTGTCTGTGCACTGCTATTCTTGGTTGATTCTAACACTTCTTTTGCTATCTCCTTTCTTCCCCGAAAACAGAACCGAGGTCTGGGGTTGCCACTCGACTCCCCATAACAAATAATATGTTGAATGATTTATTTCAGTGTATCCATGGGCCCTGACGATCTACTGATCTTCAATTTGTTATTTGCTCGTTTATCTCTCTTAGACGGTGCTTATTGAATAGGCTGTCGAAAGCTGCCACTTAGTAGTCTCTGTTAGCCCGCGTCGGGATCGACCCGCTAGGTTGATTCTAAACGAGACCAAACAGTGATCGTCGCAAAAGTTCCGATGAGTTGGAGAAACGCGCAGCAAAAGACACAGCAGCAGCAGTCTGCTGCTGCTGAAGCTTATGCGCGGAGATCGTTATTTTTGGAACCGCCTTTATTATGACAAGAGCCGGTGGCGAAATCGAGAATTCAGGGGGGTCGATTTCTTTATATGTTGGGAGGTTTCGGGATAGTAAGGAGAAAAGAATATGCCAAGTCTCATGCAAGCGCAACACTACCTAGTTCTTCTTCTTGGTCCTAATTTTTGTATTGCTGGTCTTGGAGTACGTCAACGCCGCCATATGCACGGGTTTTCCTTTCATAAAAGCACATACAGGTTCAAAGCTGTGAGATATATAATACATCGAGAAAGGGTTCAAGTCCGGGGATGGGAAACAAGATTGAAAATAGCAAGTAACTACACTGCTAATTCTGTTTACAGTATATGATAGAGTTTGAAATTTCCACACTCTTCTATTTTATCTGCTTCTTCCTAGTATGTTCCTCCCCCAAGCTTAGTCTAGCACGCGCGCATTGAGGATCGACAAGGCATTTTGACTTTGGCTGTTTTTGGAAATCTGTGATCGTCCAGCTGGCTGCTTTCATAATGATGGCCTCATCTTGACCGGGGGAATACCCGATTCCCCTGTATTTTGTATTTGCTCTTCTCTTCTACTTCCACTGCACCATCTTCTTTCCCACCCCCCATCACGAGCCCCAGGAGAAACCACGGGGTGTCTCCTAACTCCTCTTTATATTTCTTCCTCTCTTATTTTATGGTTAATGCGTAGTAGTAGCACCTGTAACTCTCAATATATCCTTGGCATCCATGCTTCAATAAGATGATAAATGGGCTATCCAATCATACAAAAGTATATACATGAGTTGCTTCACCCGGGAGATGAGGGAAAAGAGAGAGACATCCTCATTCTCCCAGTAAGTTATTACATGCATTGCTCGATTCTTTGTGGCCAAAAAGGCGACCTGTCGATCGCTTGTTCCTTTTCATCGAACTGTTGTAGTATGTACTAGCTGGAACTGTTCCCTTGAAATTTCAAGTAATTACATTTTACGCAGGGCTGCTTTACAACCTTTTTTTCCCTTCAGAATAATGAAAAAAGGACCATTTGTACGCAGCCTAAAAGGAACAGAGTAATGGAATAACGGTATTATCATATTTAGCACCAGGGGATTATTAGAACACGTACTCTTCTTTGTCCTCCCCTGGGGTGTTACCCACTTTC
The DNA here is from genome assembly GCF_025766255.1 of Zychaea mexicana. Classification (NCBI taxonomy): domain Eukaryota; kingdom Fungi; phylum Mucoromycota; class Mucoromycetes; order Mucorales; family Lichtheimiaceae; genus Zychaea; species Zychaea mexicana. The sequence goes on from NW_026516770.1 coordinate 52,404, forward strand.
CATAAAACCTCTTCATAATGAAGCTCATAAACTAGATTTCTCCAAAGATTTTGCGTTGCCTGGCCAGTGATTTTGCATTACCAGCTTTGCGTTAGTAATTTTACATTTTACTCAAGCCTGGCAGTGCAATACTCAAATGGATTGATACTCCTCTGTCTCACGAATCCGACTAAGTATCCTTACTGTTCTTGTATCCCACCCTCCACTGTTTTCTCTCTTCTTCTATTCACTCTGCCATTCTATATTCACCAATTCATTGTATCAATTCACCACCCACCACAGCCTTTTTCCCTGTTTACTCACACAGTGTCTTTTTTCATCTTCATCCTCCCCTGATGTGACCCGAGCGAAATTGCGACAACGAGCACAGCGTTCAAACAGTCGTTAAATAAAACAGTCAATGTTAACCGTAATAAATAGCAACCTATTCTACAATTGGAAACAAGCCGCGGAGAAGCTAGTCATACTCAGCGCCACAGAGTGTTTGGCTTTTTTGTTGCCATCGCGAACTTCCAAAAATGACCATGACCCGAGCAAAAGTAAGCCAAAACTGCATGCTATTGTATTCCTAGCGCCCGGTAGGCGGTGTAGAACTTATTAATCCGTTTTTTAGGGCGCAAAAGGACAATAACGATCGCTTTTAGGTTGCATAGATGCCAAGCGGTTTTTAGGAAAGCCAATGTTTGTTATGCTTTCATTGAGCATATGTCATCCGTCAAAACCTCTTTTCAACGTTTGAAGCAGCTCCAAGTATGTCATACAATTGATAAATTTATCATTAAATTTGATTGCTCAGATGTAAATTACGGTGACATATCATATTTTGATATATCCGTCTAGAATGCAATAGCTGCATACATGCGTAGTGAGACACTGGCCAAATGCATCCGCAGTAGCGTTTGCTCTCTTAACTAAACCGTGCATATGATACTATACAGATCTTCAAGCATGATGGCGGTTAAATGAAGTCTCAACTACGCATCTATGTAGTCATGTAGCAGCTAAAAACATCACGGGTTGCGACTGTGCAAGAGAACTGTTCGAGATGAACGTGTGCAATCACTGGTATGTAATAGAGCAACTTTCAAATGGGATGTTCATTACATGCACAGTGGATTCTAAGCAGTACAATTGCATCATTTTACAAGAGTACACTATAACAGCAAAGCAACTTTCTAACAAACAGGCTCTTGAAAACTTGAAAATGTGTGAACGCGACCTCAGCTTTCAAGCACAATAATAAGACTTGAAAGTTACTATCTTCTTCCTCATATGTAGTGTCTTCCAAGGTAAAAGCTGTTGGACATGTATTAACAATTTTTATGGTGCTCCCAATAATCATAGCTGGGAAACTGTGGGTTATTACTCAATGTAATATCATGTGATGTGCTCAGCTCTTATTTCATGCATAGATGTACATATCTGTAAGTTTTACGAATAAAATTTGTAGCCGGGAGTAAGAGGAAGAATAACGAGAGCTTTCCCGTCATCTGTGTGTTTCGGTTCCTAATACGCGCTATTCTCCTCCAGTACAGTAATAACACACTTGTTTTAAAGCGACCCACATACGCAACCTCTCAAAGAAAAATAGCTGCAACCACCTATTCAATTCTCCCCCAAGAAAAAAAATTCATTGGCCTGGTTTGAACATCTTTTGATATTCTAATTATGGTTAAGCCAAACTTGTTTCGATTTGATTCTTGTGTTTTCATATTAGCCAATAAACTTAAACTGCTTGCTGAGCACGCCTCCTTAAAACAAGGAGTTATCCCGAGCGAGAGACGAGAAAAAAGCCAACATGCGCACGGCACATAGGGAATAAATATCTACACACCTGCTAGTATCAGCAGCACCATAATATAGATGAAGCAAACAAAACAAAAGATCCCCGTCCTTTTTTATCGGAACATGTATGGAAAGTTTTAACCAACATGTAAGCTCATTATATACTATCCACTTTGCTTTTAATTCAATGGATCTATCAAACAAAATTAGATGGCGAGACAGTGTAGATAGCACTTTCTCTTTGTTGCTGTGCTGTTGAAGGATGTTGTATCAATGAACAGTAAAATGATCATTACATACACTTATCATACCATGCTACTATAAAGTACCCACGACGGGTTTTACTCGGCATCACTGTACACTTTATTTAAAAAGACAATCATAAATACTTTAACGGTAAAAATGGTTGGGGAGTGAAAAGGAAGGATCTACAAGTTTAGTGTGCTAGTATTACTAACCCTACTTTGCAAGTGATATTATATATATATACCTAAAAAACAGGGTTTGGCTATACGGTTTTTCGTTTTTTAATCAACAAGTTAGTTAGAGTTATTGACTCGATACTATAGGGGCGTCGATTTAAGTCAACTGTAATGCTGTGAAAGGGAGATGACTTTTAATTAAAACAACCGCAGCTTCCTGATAGCACAGGGCTGGGATCTGCACTTTGTACAATGAATATTGTAATATTACTACTATTCATCTCGATCATAGCAATATGCATTGTAAGTTCGACCTGCGGGACATTTTTATTGACAGTGTATAATTCAGGGATACTAGACCCCATTCTTGATAAATCGTCTCATCGATACACTCTCTGGCCTCCCATCAAGCCCCTTTTCCTTAGAGCAATATGTTGAAGAGGAAAAAGGGTCATGTCCCATACTAAGATCATACGCATGAAATACTGCCAGTAATGCAACAGTGGAAAGTAATATGAGCTTCTTTTTCCCCTGTCTACTATCAAGATCCAATACTAATAATATAGATATAAGGTTTACGTACTATTTTCCTGCCCAAATGAGAATTTATAGGCGCAATGGTTATTTTCTCCTACCCGATCATTGTACCTTGTATACACAGATAGTTACGTAAAAAATTTTCTTTGACACACTTATATATATATATATATTGGAAGCCTGTTGCTTCTCGTCATTATCGGTATCCATGATACGCATTCTATCCGAGAATCATCTTCCTTGTCGTCCTGAGTCAACATTAGTACATAATCTGTGCATTGGTCGATCGCTGCCTTCCACTTGTTAACACCATTGCGCGTAGTTATCAATGCATGCTAGACTGTAATATGCACATCTGACAGAAATTTACCTCCTTATCCCACATACGTTATGCAAGGATAGAAAAGATCGACGTCGCCCCCACCCCTTAAAGTAAAGCATCTCATAAGTACCCAGTATAGCAGATCTCACAATAATCTCGACAAGTAAGAAACAATTATTATGATAGACAACAATAATTTAAAGGTGCGATATATGCCCTAAGTCCAAATGCTTCTGTTAAGTAGATACGAGGGTGCTAGTTAGTAACCGTTACGCAAATTTCAAAAACAGACCGTCTGTATGGAGAGAACGTAAACATTCTAGTCTATTGCTGCCACAATGGAAGCTGATATACATACTAGCCGTGCACTACACCAAGCTAAACGGGAGGACGATTGTGTATACACCATCTCCGTGTTGCCACTCTTGATGCTTACACATTATATATACGCGCCATTAACATATTTAGTAAGTTAAAAAAAATTACCACATCGAGTGCGATATTACTTTATGTTTATGTATGTAGAATATGGGGTCTTTACAGTATCTGTAACCATATACTGTAATACTGCGCTGGAGACGAGCTTTAAAAGCTATGTAATGTGCTGCTGTACATGGTAGGGATCCACGTAGTAAATCGCAGATTCATTATGTATCACAGCCACTACTCCCAGACTGAGAACGGTATATGCTAGCACTGTAACTTTTCTACAGGAAGCTCTTCTAGCATTACTAACAAAAAGCGATTCTCTAGATAGTAGTTAGGTCTGATATTGGGAAAACGAGAAATCAAGAGATTGAGCAGGGTGCCACAAAATTCCTATTTTGCCATCGCTTTTTCATTGTACCTCGGCTATTTCCATATGGGTGATTTACACTTGACAGGCGATAGGATTAGGTGACTTTGATCGTTCCTTAGCCTATGCACCCTTACTACTTTTTTCAGCTCTCATCAACAAGTTCAACCTCCCAAGACTTCCTCAGAAATCCCCCTTTTTTTTTGCGTTCATTTTAACGAGGGGCCACTGTCTACAAAAGAAAAAGTAAGTAACTGTCAATTACCTTGGGCTAGCAAGCCATAAGTTTGTGATACTTGCACTTTTAGGGCCTCGAAATGTTTCCTTCATCACCTTCAATTTGGGATCTAGAAAGTTAACACGGTCAACACAGTTGCCATCGCCACCGGTGCTGTTTGGAGGAGGAGACTGCTCAAATTCCACAGCAAACATATACACAAACACTCTCGACCAGCTTAATAGCTACCACAAAAATTGGGCTCATCATCACCTCGTAGTTAAATGTATATATGTACGAAGACCACATTTCTACAAGGAGAAATAATAAATATCACTTTGAAGCGGCTGGCTGTTCAAAAAAATATGGGAGACAGTGTACTTCGATGATATTTGCTCCTGTAGCTAGCTTAGTATGATTTGATTTACTATACAGCAGTCCTTTGCTTTTAATGCTACGTAACTTGTGCGACGAAAAATCAACAGTTTCCGGAATAGTGAAACGGAATATTGATAGTCAATGATGTATCACATGACGTCAAGTCGTGCCTTTCAAAATGACGTTACTGCTTTATTTGAGTACTTATATATACTGACATTTTGCCTTGCTTGACATGTAGGGCCTTGCTTGACATGTGGGAGGCGGGCATATTATGGTGTACAGCACATTTTGGACCTTTAATCTTATTGTGTGGAACCTATCGAATTATTCTTATGCCAAATATGCATGCGAAGCAGATTACGTGGATGCGGATCATCACTTACGGCTGGTTTCGGCTAAAACCATGACTCAAAAATTTACTCTCGGAAATGGCTTTACGATTTCCCGTTTCCTTCGCATGGCAAATTTGCTTGTATGACCTCTATTACGGCTGTCTTATTTATATTATTCAGGAAGAATGAAGAGGTGGAAGCACTATTGATGCTACTACGATTGCAACTAGCATGTTATCTCATGATGGTGGCTTGAAGTGTGAGAGAGAAGAGGGTTCCCGGAATCAAAGCAATTTCCAAAAATGATTCTTCTGGAAGGGTCTGTGCTACTATGATTCGCCAGGGCCAACCGACAAGTTCCGCCCGGCTTTTGCCTAATTGGTGCTTTCTGTACAATATAAATATGCAACTCTGTGTCCTGTCCACCCAGCCCCCACATTGCACAACAACTTACCCCAGCTTTACCTACTAATAAGCATGCTTAAGCTTTTATCACATCAGCAACCGCTGTTTAAGCAGCAGCTCACATCCCTTGCTATTCGGAGCACACACACTGCCGCTCAGAAGATTCCCAAGGATCTGCTTCGTGAGCTTCAGGCAACACGACCAGCGCCTATGCGCGATGAGTTCCTTGGTTCCAACAAACTCACAACCGACGATCTCGAGAAAATGGATATCGACAAGGCCAAGCACCATGTTCCGGAGACACTGAGTGACAAGTTTGCCTATCGCATGGTCAAGACGCTCCGTCTTTTGCCCGACACATACTTTGGTCGCGACCACTACATGCGTGCTGTCATGCTCGAAACCATTGCTGCAGGTACACATTCGTTGATCTTGACTTGCTTCCATGACAGTCAAGGGGCTAGCTCTTGCTAATAGAACAAACGTATCTATAGTTCCAGGCATGGTCGGTGGCATGCTAAGACATATGCGATCACTGCGGAACTTATCTGAAGACAACGGCTGGATCATCCACTTGCTCCACGAGGCGGAAAACGAACGAATGCACTTGATGACCTGGATGAAATGCTTGCAGCCAAGCTTGTGGAACCGATTGCTTATTTTGGGTGCCCAAGGCGTCTTTTTCAACAGCTATTTCTGGCTTTACGTGTTCTCGCCCAAGACAGCCCACCGTATGGTATGTCGAGTCGTACTATTATTATCAACTACTGCTACTCTTCACTATGTACTAATGGAAGACTTACTCTTCGTTCCCTTACAATCATTATAGTGTGGCTATCTGGAAGAAGAAGCCGTAGTTTCGTATACCCACTTTTTGGACGATATTGATGCGGGTCTCCTGCCGAACGGCCCGGCTCCTCCGATCGCGATTGGTAGGTTGCACAAGTAAAGAATAACCCCTTTATTTCTGCATCTGGAGACTCATGATGATTTTTGATGAATTGTATCAACGTATATCCTGTATAGATTATAACCTTCACCCACATGCATCCATCCGCGATGTTGTACTAGCTGTACGCGCTGATGAATCTTTGCATCGTGACGCTAACCATCACTTATCAGATCGAATTGCATCCAATCGTGAAGATATTCTTGCCGATATCAATGCAATGAAACTCGACGAACTACGATCTGCAAGCCCTATAAAATAATTAGTATATTACATCAAAACCACTGTCATCCCATATCATCAAGCATATAGTCTCTGGTACAATAGCTAGTCAACTTTGATAATAGCCTGCACCCCAATCATCGAATTATAACCTGTATATAAAATCATTCAGCATCAAGCAGCAGCAATAATAAAAGCAATCATGTGTAGACAATCTTCATCACCGAAAGCTCGGATCAAATTGATTTACTGGAAAGAAAAAGAAAAAAATGCACACTATAATCAGTTGAAACTTAAAGGGGCAGCTCGTGTTGCCGCTGAATCGAGCACGATAGACTTTTGCCAAGAGCGGCGATGAAAAACTTTGACTAGCAGATTTGCAACAGAGGCATTTTTAGAATGTTGAAACTTGGTGAAAACTCTTTGTGTCGGAGTGTACTATTATGTGATTCAATGGACCGTCCATGGCATGGTGTACAAAAAAAAGGTTGGGCATTTCCAGCCGCACTACATGCAAATAAGTTCCATCTTCCACGAGATACGATGATGGTAGTGCTGATACCAAGAAGGATTATAATTTGCCAAACATGATCTGTTTGTTATGGCATTTCGGCGCATTGATTCCCCAAGAAAACTGATCTAGAGGATAACCTTACTTTAGCTGGGAGCCATGCTTTGAAAGGCCGGAAGAGGGACAAAGTTTTCCCTTACTGATGGCCTTCTTTCTCTCTCCGATTTTTTTTTGGTTCCGAATTCTCTGATCTATAACAAATACACGAATAAAAAGCTGCCCTTCTTTTTCCCTTCTTCACGAACAACACCTTCTCTTTTGTCACCATGCAGCCTGCACATGATAATGCGTCGGTGCATAGCCAAAACGAAGTTACCTTGACTTCAAATGTATATCAAGACGAAATAAAGAAAATGGCCACCTGTGACGAGGAAAAGAATGTATCATCCCTGGGACAACAGCAGCCTTTCCCCGCAGATCAAATTATCGAAGAGGAATCCTATCCCGGCCTCGTCGAATGCGCACCATTCCCTACATTGGCGTCCCTTCCTGAAATCACACATACATTGTCAAAGACTAGAACCAATCAGACTTATAAGAGCCAGCGTGGTCGCGAAGATTCCCTTAAAACGGCCACTGCCGATCCAGAGGGACAGCTTCCGGTGGTCAAGACCATCGGCGAGTACTATGGCACCGAAGGAATAAAAAACCCGGGCTGGTTTGCAGTCGTTGGAACCTTTCTCGTAAACTTTTTCGTACGTTACCGATGCAAATCATTGTAATTTTAGGCGGACACTGTTTACTCATCCATGATACTGCTTTTTAAATCATAGGTCTTTGGCACGGTATTCAGCTGGGGCAATTTCCAACGACTGTAAGATTCTATTGTTTCTTTCTGAGTTCTCTTTTTTTTTTGCTCGCATGTTTCTCTTTTTTCTGCTCTGTCTTGATGACTCATAAACATGTTTTGTAATCATTCAGCTATCTTGAAATCTATGCCGATCAAACGGACGAGTTTCGTATTGCATTCGTCGGCACGGCTGCTAACGCCATGTTGCTTTCGACCGGTTTATTTATCGCTCCCTTGATGTGCCGTCTGGGAAACCGTCGTTGTATGGCCATAGGCGCTGTCCTGGCGCCCCTTGGTCTCATTCTTGCTAGTTTTGCTACCCAACTGTGGCATTTGTATCTGTCACAAGGTATCCTCTTTGGTCTTGGAGGTTCATTTGTGTTCTCGCCATCCATTACCTTACGTAAGTTATGGTCATCTACAACAAAGCAAAACAGAAAATACTATCGAAAGAGTAAAACTCAGCTGTATCTTTCCCTTGATTAGCTTCACAATGGTTTATCAAAAACAGAGCCTTAGCAACAGGCCTAGCGGTTTCTGGCTCTGGTATCGGTGGCGTATGTATTTCTCCTATGGCTCAATCCTTGATCACAACTATTGGCTATCGAAACGCGCTACGGGCGATGGGTGGTATGGGTTTTGGTCTCCTAAGTATTGCAACAGCATTAGCGGTGTCTCGGTACCCGCCAGCTCCGTCCAATGGGAAGCCTTGGAATGTTTTTGATCGATCTCTGTTAAGCTGGCCGTTTGCGTTCTTACTTCTCTTTGCGTTGTTGGTACCCTTTGGTTACGTTGCACCATTTTTCTTGACACCTACCTATGCGGCGCATATAGGTGTGGATGCCTCCAGCGGCTCAACATTGGTATCCATTATGAGTGCTGCCAATGCAGTTTGCCGAATCAGTCTTGGGTTGGTATCTCCCTTTACATTCATAGCATATATAAACTTTTACTTACAAGATCTGATTTCGGCGTTTGTTAGATACTTTGGTGACAGATATGGTCGTGTCAATACTATTGCCATTTTTACATTGCTGTCCGGCATATTTACTATGGTTGTTTGGCAATTCGCTACATCCTACGGTGCCTTTGTCGCTTATTGCGTTCTTTTCGGCCTTTCAGGCGGCGCTTTTGTATCATTGATGCCTCCGGTTGTAGCTGACATCGTCGGTATTGAGAACATTCAAAAAGGTGTTAGCTTTTCATACTTTTTGACTATGTTTGGCAACTTATTGGGTACCCCGGTGTCAGGTAAACTTCAAAAACAGTTTGGATGGACAGCAGCAGTTCAATTCCCAGGTGCTATGACGGTCGCTGCGGGTCTCTCGGCAGTCGTCATCCGTTTCTTATTGAATCGTAAATTTTTCGCCAAGGTTTAAAACACAAAACACAATGACAACAATTATTCATAACATCCGAGCTATCAGGGCTCAAAAGTCAGCATTATATATATACATATACCCGCATTCTCAAATTAGTCTCTTTTACTTCTGTATTATTAATGCCATCATCATCTTACATCATTTTTTCTTTGTATTTCGTTCTTCCATTCCTTTCATTAACAACTATAGCATATACAACATTTTTTACATATATCAATAAATCTTCAAACAACTGATAATAAACAACAATCTCCTGAAAGTACATATGAAGCACCCATGCCGAGAAGAGTCCGAGAACACATGTGGAAACTTGTGCAACAGAAAACATGGATCGCCTAATTATAAAGCCAGTCATTCTTCTTAATCTTCCACGAATAACATTTTCTATTCAAAGAACAAATGAGACATCAAGTCAGATTTTGAGCTTTCTTTTTTCTTCTCTTGCCCTCGCCCGATATATTATAATACACACGGAAAGAGAGACAGGAGGTTTTAAAGAAGTCCTCTGCAGTAACTTACCCAAACTATCTCTGGATGTGCCTGCCCACCAGACCAACGCGCCAATTGTAATGTGAATCAAGAACCACGTAAAGATGGTTTTTTGCATCGGTGCCAAGTTTGCAAAGATCTCAGACCATGATGGGAGAGGAGGTACGTGGACGTGCGGATGGTTATGATGATGATGATGATGATGATGGTCGTGATCGTGGTGGTCATGTCCTTGATCGTGGTGATGATGGCTGTGGTCGTGTCCATGGCTATGGTCGTGTCCATGTGCAGTTGTAGTAGTATGTGGAATATGAGTGTATCCAGGGGTATGGTGGTGATCGTGACTATGCTGCTCATAATGTTGATCAAGATAAGGAACAGCCGGTTGCGCAAAAGAATCGTGGACGTGATCATGGGCGTGTGCGTGGTCGTGGTCGTGAGCGTGGGTGTGGTCGTGAGCGTGTGGGTGGTCATGACGATGATCGTTGTGTACGTGTTCATGTTGATCAAGTGTTTTTGAGTGAACGAGACCGAAGCGAAGTACCTATAAATGACAAATGAGATGATGAAATGAGTAGCAACCTGAGCTTTTAGTAGCATCGAGTCTACTTTGAAACCAAAAGCTTCAAATGATCAAGGAATTTAAGGTTCGGAATGAGAACCAATCAATAGCTGATCCGTAAAGTTTCTACTTTACCATGCACATTGTATACACCAATCTAGACACACTCTCTCTTCATCTGTATACATATGTGTGTACGTAGCAGGCTTCTGGGCTGCAAAATATCTCCAACACATCGATGTCTTGTATTCCTCACATTTAGTGGGCCACTTATCCAGAACGTCGTTCACTTCATTGAGTGAGATGTCATTAATTCGCATACCCTTGGTGCAAACGTACGATAATGTCTCATCATTAAATTCATGGAAAGATATCCCGTTTCTTTCAATGCTGCATATATATAAAAGTAATTTTATGAGGATTTTTGCTTCTACTATGTAAGGTATGTGTAACACGGTATGTTTGCTTAACAGGAACCAATCTCCACTCACCAACAGGCAACTCGATTGCCCGCTCATCTATTTCGACGTAGCCAGTTTGGTGCACCATCGACGCTATTTGGTCACCGAATTGCGCTGAATGCCAACGTCCTTACATAAATTGGTTATCGCAGCTTTTCTTATCGCGTGTGCCTGTGTGAAAGAGATTTGTTTGCATCAACGATAAGAGATTAATAATAAAATCTCTGCTGGACCAAAACTTTTAACTTAGAAAAGGCAAGGCGATTTGGCTCATTTGCGAGTCAATCCCTCTGTTGCATTGGGGGGGGGTAGAATTGGTATCGTAATTCGATCATTGGCTGGTCAGTACGTATAAACCTGATTAGTAGATTTTCTATACACTTTATTACCATAGACAAACTGGCGACAGGACAAAGCAGCTACGCTGACTCGTAACAAGCAATCCGATGCTGTATGTGATCTCCTCGCTGTAATCTTAATGAGTTATTGTGACATTTGTCTATACACTCCTGATAGATATATCAGATAGTGTAGATCAAGGGTAATAGGGATTTTTGTTGCACTTGTCATACAAACCGAGCGATTGAAATGCAAAGCACCTTGATAACGTGTTCTCTTTTCGTGCGTCTTTTATATATATTGCACTCAGTAACATGCAGCTCCCAACATTTCTCTTCTTGCCCCACTTCAAGTACATCTTCTAATTCCATAACAGCTCATTATAGAAATAGGAAATGGGATACAATAGAGAGTGCCAAACATGCCTGTGGAAAGCTATTCAATATTATCACCATATCACATCGTATCATCACTCTCCTTTATAACGTACAGACACACTTTTCTCATTCTAAAAATTTATATGATAGTGTCCCTGTGATTATATGCAACTATATACTAGTTGTTTTGTCTATATACAGGATTTTGAATCCAATCCCGGACACGGGCTCAAAAATTTGTGGTTTACGGGATTTACCATTTCGTTCGCGAGCTTTCCTATTATTTCGCCTACAGTTTCTTTTATTTCGTTATGGCATTTTTAATATCTTCGTTTAAGCTTTTGATGGCAAATACGACATACTTTATTTACTGACATCCGTATTAAACACGATCGATAAACATAGACAACAGAATGGGTTGAAATGACTATCTTCTGGCTTTCTTTTCGAACCAGTCCACGGGCACGCCGATAAAGGGGAAGGTTTGCTTTTTTGTCGTATCCAATTTTATAGTACAGCGGCATATCGGGATGATCGGAAACTTGGCCTTCATATATTGCCTTGAGCATGTTTTGGGCTTGACGGTGGGCATCATTATCAAACAATTTCCTTCCAGTTCTGGTGCAAATTAGGTTACTGTATTCAGTGAAAAGATATTGGACTTTAGGACCGAGCTCGTGTGGTGGTGGGATGATACGTTTCACTCTTCGCATAACCCAAGATGGATTCGTGTTCAGCATGTATTCCCATGTGATGTTTTGGTCGCTAGATATTGCTCCACTTTTTGCCGATCTTCTTGGTGCACAACAAAGATAGCGTTGCGTAGTTGCCGGGAGAAATCTTTTGCGAGAACGTGCCGTTGGGTATCTTGATTAGCGCCATGAAGTGATAGATGTCTTTTAGGATTCTCGAATATACTGGTTGCTGCTGGGTATCCTGCGCATAAATATTTGTGAAGTTGAAGTTTGAAGAGTCGGAACATGGTATATTCGATATGCTTTGTTCATTGGAGTGATGCTGACGTCGAACAAGAAGATGTTGACTCTTGATCACTATCGTCTGGTAAACTGTCGGTTATATGATGTGTATCGTGCATATCGTCAGGTATGTTGGCTTGTGATCGGTTATTGCCTTGATGCGGTGGTTGCTCTCTCCATAGACATAGCGACTTTTTTCGAATCGTAGCATGGATATTGGTACTGTCACAGCAAAAGGGGGGTCTCTAAAGTCCATGAGAGTTTTTTGAGTGTGCGAGTCAAGAATTGCGCCAGGAACACAAACGTGATTAATCGATATATATGCCATGTTGTCGTCGAATGTTATTAAGTAATCCATGAAGAGAAGCACATGTTGTTAATGAATCATATATTTCTTCTTGAAAAATATTACGTAAATCGTAAAGTACCTGCTGCTCAACTTTTGGCAGTTACTTGTTTGTCTAATTACCAGATAAACTCGCCAACCTGCTACCATGGAACCCTCAGATGAAGGTAATCACTAGTAATAATACAACTGAAACAAATAAATATGTTCTATGTATACATATTAACAAAGCTTCATATCACATAAAAGACATCTTGGATGTCATAAACCACCCCCGTCCATCTCTTACATCTCTAAAGCTCATTATAAGAATAATCACTCAAATCAAATTGAGCTGACTGTGATCCTGGATCACTTCCAAGACTTTCTCGTCGCTACTTTCAATGAACAAGATTTCATACGACGAGCCAAAACTTTGTTTATCAGACGCGTAAAGAAAATTGCTACTACAAACAACATTGACTTGGCAAGTATCACTACTTCGTTTCAAAGCTCTGGCCTTTATAAAAGAGTACTAATTCATTGACTTTATTTGTGTAAAAGACTGGGCGAGCATTATAGAAAGCCATAGATCGTCATTTGACAGTTACAAACACTACTGCTACTGCCACACCTGCTTCAACTCGTACACCCGCTGATGGAGTGTCATTGTTCTTCCTCCTGGCTATGTTACTGTACCGTGAACCGAAAAATCAAAGTGGCGCCTCGTTATTACCGCTGACGATTAGAAACCAGGGTGCATTGTATACTCGCCTTTTATGCTCGACGGTCAGCTTCCCAGAAGATATCTCGAAAACTGGCTGACATTTGTTGATGCATGCCACTTGTTGGTCAAGCCATCGATTACTGTGGATGATATTGCAGAAGCAAACAAGCTGCTCCAGCAATTTTGCACCGGGGCTGAACGGTTGTATGGCCTAGAAAGAAATCACATCGAACATGCACCTGTATATGCATTTGGGCGCGACAATCGAAGATTTTGGGCAGTTGTACGCGTACTGTACAAGAATCACCAAAACAACCAACGCCATCATCTTTGCCCACCCTCAAAACAGAAATCACGGAGCAACAAAAGATTTTTGGCAGTTGGAAACAAGCATAGCACAAGCAGCGAAAGATGGCACCGATCCAGTGTCAGTGGAAGAAAAAGTGATGGACTTTGCGTTGAGCTGCAACTACTACCAGTAAGTAAAAATCATCACATTAATTCGAGTTAGACAATCATCCATTGTCAGTTGATAATTTTCTTTTGTTTTAGTCCCTCGCAACCACTCATCTTGGATGTGAGCGACAAAAACTGGATCAATGTTTTCACAGAGGCAGAATTGCTAGAAATCAAGAACAAAGGGGGCGCACTCGAATGCACTCTACCAGGGCATCAAACCTCAACAACTAAAGTTGTCAGGTTTTATTATCCCTGCATGTAAGGATGGACCACCCCAGTCCATCTCTTACATCTCTATATATCATGATACGATGTTATTTGGAGTCGGAAGGGGTGGTATGTATATATAATAAAAATTACATCAACAAGAGTAACGCAAAGCTAACAACAGTAGTAAATGATTTTATCTATAGAAAACAAGCGCTGAAGTGTTTAAATATGCACGAAGTATCATAATCAATGATCCGTTAACTGAACCTTTGGAAGTCTGGTTTTCGGCCGAACTACAAAATGTTGCGCGCCTCTTTTTCAAAACACATTCTTTCGATATATATAATATGCCTGAAACCGATCAACAGTATTTGGCATTTGGTTTCTTCGCTACTGTGTTTCAAGGATCTAACATCGTACCAAAAGGGTAAAGGATAAATGGGTTCATGATAGACGAGCAAATTGGATTTAAAAATGGGTTTAACATAATATTTTCCATTCGATCTACAGTACCGAAACCTCCAGCGAAGCCAATGCAAATGCTGTAAACTCGTCTCGGCAACTGTCATCAGTAACAGCGATATCGAATCGTAAAATGGGTCGACGGGGAGACACAATTTTCAAATACGGGTCATTTGAACTTGGATGTTCCGAAAGCAGGGCATTGATTTTGCTGTCTGCCAGGGCCAGTGGGCAGCTCGCCATATCCTCCAGGAATGCTGGAATAACTACGGAAGATCCAGCAAGTCGAGAGCGGTTTCTAGGTATGATAACTACTACACTAGAGCAACCAAAATCATATATATATTAACTATCAGGTAGACAACAAGAACCGGCTTCTGCGTCTGCTGCTCCTTTTGTTTCTGCTTCTCTTCCTGTTTCCGCTTCTGCTTTTCTTCCTGCCCCTGCCCCTGCCCAGTCCAAAGTTGTTGCTGCGCGAGACCAGACCAAAGCGTCCCGTGACTGTTCGATGAAGATGCCGCTGGTGTTAAGGGATATGTTACTTTACAGTATTACGGGTATGTATGATTTTTGCACAGAGTTCATGGAAAAAGATGCTAGCCTACATATGAGTTATCCATTAACTGGGGAATATATCTTGATGCATTTATTAAGGTGGCTCCACATCACTTCTAGATGTGAACATCCCTGCTGGGTTTGTCACAAGAGTGCGCAAAACGGAACCATTGAGATTCCCGCACACAGACTCAAACTTGGTCTCTCGCCTGCTCCCTTTAATGACACTGGCATACAGTGGGAAAAAAATCTTGGATAAAACCGTTGATCTGTTGGACGACGTTCCTGAAGCAATAACCATGTCAAGCAACGGTGCTCACTGGTGTCTCCCCCCAAATCTTACCGTTCCGTCACCATCTTCGTCATCTTGGTCTTTACCATCCAAGCGATTAAGGCTGTCTTAGTAATTTGTCGTCTTCTTCCCCAATCCCTAATATCATAAACACACATCCATCCCTTTTTTTCTTCCCCACTCATTAGCATTCCTGATTTCTATCGTCTCCCTCCCAATATGCCCCACTTCATCTCGAACAGTTCTTTCTTCTTTTCTATTTAATAACCAAAAATGTATATACCATCTTCTTATCCGTGTAAATTTTTTCCTGCAGTCACCCCTCTCAATAATATGTGTAAAACGAAAGAACACTTTTCTTTTGATTCCTGCGCATACACGAATATTTGGCATCCATATATCCTCAAGATATCATCTTTCTCTATGCGCAATTTTGCATTCTTATCATACCAATTTCCAAGAAATCGTCGCGCCAAGTAACAAACATCTTTCTGGCAATGTGATAATCCTCCAGCGCCAACTGAAAAAATCCAAGCGGAAAATCATGTTTGAAGGGTGACAAGTCAACCTTTCCAAAATGCCTGTACTGTCCTCCTGTGTTTTTGTCAGCAACTGCAACCGCTTGACGGTTCCAATAATAACAAGCAACGATTCCATTCTACCATACTGTAGATGGGGTCACAAACCAAAACCAACATAAGCTAATAGGATACGTTTTAGTGTACTTAGAGTATTATCTCTTGTCGATGGCTTGAATCCAGAGATGTATGACCAATCATAGCGCCAAAAAAAGTTTTTGTATAGTGCCCTGAACACCGGACTTTAAAGCTCACCCAAAAGTTCTCGCTCCTTCCTTCGTTTTCCTTTCCTTCCCTTTTTCACCAACAAAAAAACTTCAATCTATACATCCACTATGGTCCGAGAATCAAAATACTACGACGTTCTTGGCGTCAGCCCTGATGCTTCAGAAAGCGATTTGAAGAAGGCTTACAGAAAGCTTGCCTTAAAGTATCATCCTGACAAGGTATATATACCTTTCAACTGAAGGAAGGAAGGAAGGAAGGAAAAAGATGTGACATAGGCTTAGGGGAAGGACTGAGCTAGCTGACTCATTCTTGTCTTCATATACAATGACTAATATTTTATACTCTTCGTGACAATGCAATCATTTACATATAGAATCCTGAAGCTGGTGACAAGTTCAAAGAGATCTCGCATGCTTACGAAATATTGTCTGATTCCGAAAAGCGACAAATGTACGATCAGTTTGGTGAAGAGGGCTTGAATGGTCAAGGTGGTATGGGAGGCATGGATGCAGAGGATCTGTTCTCTCAGCTGTTTGGTGGCGGCCTCTTTGGCGGCGGCGGCGGACGCTCCCGTCCCTCTGGCCCCCGTCGTGGCAAGGACATGATGCACCACTTGAAGGTTTCTTTGGAAGACCTGTATGCTGGCAAGACGTCCAAGCTGGCTTTGCAAAAGAGCGTGATCTGCTCTCGATGTGAGGGCCGTGGTGGCAAGGAGGGAGCTATGCAGACGTGCCGATCATGTAACGGTAACGGTGTCCGTATTATTATGCGACAGATGGGCCCTATGGTTCAACAGATCCAGCAGCCCTGTACCGACTGCCGTGGTGAGGGTGAGGTCATCAGCGACAAGGACCGCTGCAAGCAGTGCATGGGCAAGAAAATTATCAGCGAGCGCAAGATTCTTGAGGTGTTCATTGACAAGGGCATGCGCGACGGCCAACGTATCACGTTCTCTGGCGAAGGCGACCAGGCACCCGGTATTATTCCCGGCGATATCATCATTGCCATTGACGAGAAGCAACACCCCCGCTTCCAGCGCAAGGGCGACGATTTGGTGTACGAAGCCAAGATTGATCTGTTGACGGCGCTGGCCGGCGGTCAATTTGCCATTCCCCACCTCGACGAGCGTGTCTTGCTTGTGTCGGTGCTTCCGGGTGAAGCGATCAAACCTGACTGCATCAAGGTGATTCCCAACGAAGGTATGCCCACGTACCGCCACCACAACCACGGCCACATGTTTGTCAAGTTCAGCGTCGAGTTCCCCAATCCCAACTGGACCGATCCCGAGACGATTGGCAAGCTTGACGGCATTTTACCTCCCCGTGCACAGCTGCCAAGCTTTGGCGACAAGCAGGTCGACGAGGTTGTCATGGCTGACGCAGACGGCTACCAAACCCAGAGAGCACAGGGCAGCGCCTACGAGGACGAGGATGACGAGGATGGCAGAGGTGGCCCCGGCGTTCAGTGTGCTCAGCAATAAGCTATTGAAAGCCATCCCATAGAGTATATTGTCTTTCCCTTCCATTCCATCCTCTTTCCCCCTTGATCTGTCGTCTTTTGGTTGTCTTTCTTTCCATATATCACCGTCACCCTTACAAAATCTCCACACACTGACACACCATACATACACACAAGAGTCAAACCAGCAGCCACCCAGCAACAAAAATCAGCACATTACGCTATACGATTGAGGGGGGGTGGAGTTTCGGATAACACAACCTCTTCTTTTTTTTTCCTTGCTTCCTTTAGTTTATGTATACATTTGAACAAAAAAAAAACAATTTTATCTATAACAGTCTAAAACTATACATTGTATGTTTGGCCTATATGCATGTGGGGTTGTTAATTATGGTTCGAATCCGCCAGGCACAGCCTTTCTGGGTGCATCAATGTCGGGAATGATATCCCACATTTGATGAGCGACCTTGAGCTGGCTGGCTTCATCCTGCGCGCCACGGATCGCCAAGTATTTGCGACTAAAGATGTTCACTGGCGATGCATCAGGATTACTTCCGCCGGATACGACAATGCCCCCCGTCTCGCGCACAATGACAATCGCTGCTGCAACATCCCACTCCCAGCAGCCGACTTCCCAGTATACATCAACAACACCCTTGGCAATGGTGCACAGGTTGATGGCTGCCGAACCCGTGCAGCGGATGCTATGTGCTTGTTTGCCGTTGTTTTGTTTTTGTTTCAGGATCGTGTGGATGGTTGCCATCTTCTTGTCAAACACTTCGGGCGAACGATCCGAACCAGCCTCCGTGGCAACAATGCATTCTGATAGGTCGCCAAGTGGTGGCGGGGTGGGTTGGAAGAGAGGTAGTCGTACATTTTCATTGAGAAAAGCGCCCAAGCCCTTGGCGGCAGAATATAGTTCGTTCATAAGCGGGCAATAGACAACGCCTACTACAGGTTCCTTGCCGATGGTCAGGCCGATGGACACAGCGACGAACGGATGTCCGTGCACAAAGTTGGTTGTTCCGTCTAAACTACATGTGTCAACTTTTTTTCCTTCTATCTCTTGTGCCGTCATTCTCCAACCAATAAACAGTATGCTTTACCGACTGGATCGACAATCCAAGTAGGTTCGTCCGTAAACACTGCTTCCACGCCTTCAGCCATCGTTTCTTCGCCAATGAACCTTTATACATTTTTTAGAATCTTCTTTCTTTTAAGACCACCCACAAAGGAAAAAAAAAACTCGTACCGATGTTCCGGGTATGCTTCCGAGAGGCGCTTTTTGATATACTTTTCAACAGCCTGGTCGGTTTCCGTCACCAAGTCGGTCGGGTTGTCGTACTTTACCAGAAACTGGTTGCCAGTGCCTGACATTCTGGTTTCTGTGGCGTCTTTAATCATCTTGCCGGCCTCCTTGGCCAAAGCAATCGCGAACGAAAGGTATTCCTGCAGGTCGTCTAGAAACCGCTCAGGTCAGCATCACAGTAATTTGTCTGTCCAACGATTGCTAGAGCCATTGCTATAATCATTACGTGAATGTCCCATTGATATTTGAGCTGTTGTACTACTAGAAACGAAGGACGAGAATAATGTCGGCGGGGGCAGCGGAAATAGAGAGCCTGTCAAGGCCAAGGAGAATGATCTGACTTGGAATTGACAATATTATGTAAGTCCTTGCATCAGCCGATTATGGTTAGGTGTGTATAGTCGTATCTAAGGCAACTGGATCTCTGTTCAGGCCCAAACGACGGATATTTCAGTTTGGATCCACACGTGCGATGCATTCGCTTCTACATGATCACTGAATACTATTACGGTATTGCTGCTCTTACATGGCCGCTGTTGCTCCTTCTGAATTTTACTAGATATCGTGCTTGTTTATATGGAGTAGAGCAGTAACGGGATATATCATCCAAAAGGCATCGGATATTACGATGATGGCGGTGGCTGCGGCAAATAACTGCTTGTAGGTAAACAACTTTCAGGACAACCATTGCTATACGCTCGGTCCTTCAGAAGGTTGCTTATCATTACTCAAACACGTGCGGAAGCTACTACCATCAAAGCTCGAATGGATCTACCTAATACAACAGTGGCGACGGCTATTCCAAGTTCTCCTTTGCAATATATTTATAGCAAGCAAAAGAAAGGGGAGTATGTCGCTGCAATAAATTCTGTCCTGCTGTTTATACACGACGATCGTGCTTATCCTTATGATCCTTTCCCACCCTCACTCTTTCCAACATCTGTGTGGATTTCTTTGAAAATTACGGAGCATTCTTCTTGCTAAATACTTTATTTAGATATAGTGACATTTCTATGATACCGTTACCTACAAGTGAACATACCGTTTTGTATTGGCATGGTTAAGGTCTTGTTGAATTCGTACACCGTGCCCTGTCGGTATTACAGTAACAAGCTAGCGCGCGTCAGATGTACACTCAGAGGTATGTACATGTAACGTTGGCTATGCTAACTAAAATACACTCGTATTACTATCACATCAAATAGTTCTACTGTAGTGCCATGTATTTACGCTACGCTGGCTCTACTCATTCTTGCTCCAAGCTCCACACGTACTTCAGCAGCAGTAATGAAGCAACGCGTTATAATCGTACACATGTGCACATAAACATAGTACTTCTTTCTAATTGTAGCCATTTACAGATCACGTAATACGAGTACTTGGTATAATTAGTTACAGATTTATTTGTAAATGGATGACCACATCAGAACTAAGTTTTTACTGTTACATAAGACATAAGGATAACTTATACTATACTATTAGGAGACTAAGTAAGGAGAAATTAAAAAAGATATTAAAGATAAATTGGATGGTATCATTTCTTCTCCAGGTCACCACCGCTGATATCTTTCTCGCCCGTGCTAGAAGCCTTGTACTCGTCACTGGATGTGGCATCAACATGTATAACCTCGTCTCCGAATAGCTCGCCCATCTGCTCGAGTGTCTTGCCGCGAGTCTCCGGGTAAAAGATCCAAAAGCACGTACCGGTGACAATATTGAATGCCATGAACGCATAAAAGTATCTGTAGCCGACAGCTTCCAATGCAATGGGTGAGATTTGAGCAAAGATAAGATTGAATATCCAATTAGTGACTGTAGCAAGAGCGTTTCCTCGTGCACGGGTCTCAGTGTTGAAGATTTCGGCAGGATATATCTATGATTGAAGTAGACATCAGCTTTTACTTCTTCCGTCATTGATAAAGAAGGTACTCTGGTAAACGTACCCAGCTGTTAATACCAAGCGGTGTAAAGAAGAAAGAGATCAAAAAGTTCATGGAAACGCTGGCACGGAGAGCATTATGGTTGGTTGTACCAGCTGCAACAACAGTTTGGGAGAGCACCGCATTGATCAAAAGACAGCATGCCATACCGTAGCAGGCAATTATCAAAGGCTTCACACGCCCAATGCTCTCCGAAAGCCACAAACCGATAGTGCACCAGACAATCGATAAAGCACCGGAAATACCAATGATCATCAGCGAGGTTTGAGTATCAATGTCCAGAGCTGCGTAAATACGAGGGCCCTATAATAAAAGCGTACGGAAGATGTTAGCTCTATGTGATTACAAGTAAACCATGTGAATCATGTATACTTGCATAGTAATTGATCACGTTGATACCAGACAGTTGTCCAGCAAGCTGAATCCCACAAGCCAAGTAAACACGTTTCCGAGAGCTTGCTTTGCCCAGCAAGGATTTCCAGGACTTGGCCGACAGATTCTTCTCAAGGTTGATTTGGGCTTGAATCTCGTTGTACTCGAGTTCTAAAAAGTCGTCGTTGTGTCCGTCGTAGTGAAGCTTACGCAAAGTCTCTTTCGCTTTATCAAGCCGACCCTTCTGCACGAGCCAACGCGGAGATTCTAGCTGGAAGAGAATGCCCAAGCAGAGTATGAGAGCGGGAACGCACTGGAAGGCAAGAGGGAACCGCCATTGGAAGGCCGAGTCAGCGTAGCTGCTACCATAACCGATCCACTGTGCAGCAAAGAAACCCCACGACAGCATCCATTGTTGCAATCCAGCCATAATGCCGCGCCAAGCTACGGGAGCAATCTCTGAACAATACACTGGATTTGTCGATGACAGCATTCCTATGGCGATACCGGCAATGAGACGACCCGCGATGAGCATTGCGACGGTGGTACAGCCCGTTTGGAGTGCAGAGCCGAACAAAAGCACGAACGAGCCGACAAAGATGGAGCGAGTGCGTCCAAGCGGGTCGCCTACATAAAAAATAACGATACAGCCGAGCACGGCACCGCCCGTGTACGCGCTGACTATGCCACCTTGTGCTGCAGCGGAAGGATTCTCAAAGTGGGAGACAAAATGTTCCTGAGCAATGACGTTTGTGATGACACCCGAGTCGTAGCCAAAGAGAAAAGAGCCCACACAGGCGAATACTGCAGTGAACAGCGAGCGGAAGAGACCCATGGTATGATTAAAGGCAAAAGAGAATAAAGGAGCTCGATGATGACGAGAGGCTGGAAACAAACTCGACGACGCATTATGGATGATGGATGGTGATACTTATATGGTTTTGGGAAGATGTGGAGACCAGCTACCCCACACAAATGGACAGGGTGCATTTTAAGAAATTGCGGTGGATCTCCGCTAAATTGTCCGTCATGGGCCGCCAACTTTCTCACCGGCATCCGCCCGCTGTCCGTGTATTTTTCCTTTAAAGGGACCAAGCATCACATCACTTTCACATATTTTCCCAACCACTTACCGCCCGCAATTGCCTTTTCTTCTTTACTATTTTAACCACACCACTTCCTTTCATCGTACTCTTCTCAAGCAAATTAAGAATATGGCCCCCGCTGAGACTTTTCAAGAATCATCGTCGTTCCTCTCGGATGCACAAGCCCTAATTCCCAAACTGGTATACACAGACGAGGAACCGCTTGAAACCGTGTCCTTTGAGCCGGATGATACTGTGTTCCTGAGACACCGTCGCGTTGCCCAAGACCCCATGTCAGTACACGAAGAAACCTGGTATTCTACCGGCGCGGATTTCATTGTCGATTTTGAAGGTCATCGCACAGGTTACTTGTCTTTCGATCTTGATGCTCAGGGTATTAACGTCGATTCGCCTGCCCGGTTGCGTCTGACATTTGGCGAAGTCCCTGCCGATGTGGTCGAGGAATTCTACCCGTCCAAATCGTGGATCAGCACGTCCTGGTTCCCTTACGAAGTTATCAGCGTGGATGAGTTGCCGCAGAAGGTGCAGATTAAACGTCGTCATGCATTCCGCTATGTACGTTTCCAGGTTCTCGAAATTTCGCCCAAATTTAAGGTGCGTTTCCATAACATCAAGTCACATGCTGTCACTAGTGCAACAAACCATGTCAAGCCAGTCGATCTTGATGGTTTCGAAGTAATAGACCAAGTGGGCCTGCGAACTTTGCGAGACTGCATGCAGACGGTATATGAGGATGGTCCCCGACGAGACCGACGACTATGGCTCGGTGATTTGCGACTACAGGCGCTGGTCAACTATGTCACATTTCAAAACAATGATTTGGTCAAACGGTGTCTGTATCTGTTTGCTGGGTTACAAGTGGATGGCAAGATCATGGCATGTCTATACGAACGCCCACGTCCTGCGACGAGTGGAGACTACATTGTGGATTACGAACTCTTGTTCGTGGTTACATTACTCGAGTATGTTCAAGCGACTCAAGATACCGCCACCGGCTTACGATTGTTTCCCATATGTCGACAAATTTTGACCCGTACACTGCACGATCACATTCGCGATGGCTTGTTCACTCCGCAACCTGAAGTGTGGTACTTTATCGACTGGCAAGAGCAACTTGATCGACAAGCTAGTATACAAGGGGTTTTTATCTTTGCCTTAAAAGCCGCTCAGCAGCTGGGAAAGCTCATCAACGTCAACGTGGATTATTCAAAAGAGATTCAGGAGCTTACACAAGGCGCGATGTCTTTCTTTGACACTGACAAGGGCGTGTTTGTTTGCAACGGTCAAGTCTCATGGGCGTCGCAAGCATGGATGGGTATGGCACAAATCTTACCAGCCGAGAAGCACGTGCAGGCCATCCTATCCGCCATTGAGGATCCTAATGCCATCAAAGCCAACACTCCATATTCATATCATTATGTCCTTGAAGCTCTCCACCGAAACGATGCCAAACAACAGTGCCTGGCACTTGCCAAAACATACTTTGGGGGTATGGTTGATCGTGGTGCCGATACGTTTTGGGAGGCATACAGCGAAAACGACTCGTTATTCAGTCCGTATCACGATGTTCACAACAATAGTTTTTGCCATGCTTGGAGTTGTACTGTCAGCTGGTTTTTGCGAGTGTGAAAACAGTTGTCTAATTGCACAATAAAGTGTTTTTTGGATGAAAAAAAAAGTATTGCTGCTTGAGCATGCCATGTTGACTATATAGTTGCTATGTACAGATCCATCTTACATGATACAAAAAGAGACGTTAATAATACATATACTTTTAATAAGTAATACATTATGGTATATTCGGCGTTGTTGTTGGGACAGGAGTAGTAGGTGACGTAGGTGTTTGCTGTGGATCAAAGAAAAACAGATCCTGTGGATATCCAGTATATGGATCGGCGCTTAGCAGCCATGAAAGAGCATTTTCAACCATCCGGTGGTTAGAATCCTCCGTAGCTTGATGTGAGACCAGAGCCGGCGTTTGATTTTGTGATTGAATATCCGAGCAAGGTGTTATTGGTTGTACCGGTTCATCGCGTTGATCGTTATCCATATCCTTTGTGTGGAACAGTAGAAACTTCACCAGCCATCGATCCATTCGCCATGTGTTTTGACTTGATGTAAGACATGCTGATTCAAAAACTCGAAGTCGAGCTGCTGATACATCAACGGCAGGCCAATACCGTCGTAACTCCATAATAGCCGTGAAGTTTGTATCCAGATCCTCCTTTGCTCGACTGACCGCCTTGTCATCGCCATACATTAGCGTATGCAGGTGTACTGATGAGCTGATGACCAAGATATGTGCTACTACAGAGTAGAGCAGTCGGCTATTGTGCACTCGGTTGGACCAGCGTACGATCTCGGAGATGTGCGATGCGTGGTACTCCAATTGTTCCGCATAGCTCCTGCTTTGAGCATCGGAATAGGACAAGAATTGGTATAGTAACACGACGTAGTTGTAGTGATACGATAAATGTGTGCCCAGGAAAATGGCGCCGTATGACAAGCTGCTTTGTAAGTAGATGTTTTGAGGAGTAAACTTGAAATGAGACGGTAGATTTTGCTGCCACATTTGCAAATCAGAAGATATCTGATCGATTCTTTCGAAAGACGCCTCCGGACTCGCTGAATCATACAGTAACGCCAATTGATGCTTATGGATATTGGATGCAATGTCGTGTAGGTCACGATTCGGTGACCAAATTCCCTTTGAATACTCCTTGCTCGGCTCGTCTCCCATTAGCTGGAGGAAGTCAATGTCAGGCATAGGCTTCTTCGCTGCTGGCCGGTCGGTGGTGTATTCGAAGCCTGTGATACGTGGTATGCGATTCCCCAGCGCGCTCCATCTGTCTGACGCAAACAAAATGCTCCAAGCACGTCTCAGCACCTCATCCTGCAGGGCATTACCAGTATCTGGTTCTTCTTGCAAGTGCAAAAGATGTGCGATTCTGATGGCGACACCAACATACACGGCTTCTTGTTCTACCTGAATGTATCCGGAAGCATAGTGCGCAAAGAGCATACAACCATGTATCGTGTCCATGCAGATCTCGTCAATGGCAAGCTTGAGCAAGCGGACACCAATCTCATAATAGTTTGCACCACGCTCCCGCGGATCGATGTGACGAATACTCGAATCGTTCGAAAAGCGAGCAGCTAGTGCAGCTATGCCATACAGAATAAAGTGCTTGATTTTTCCCTTGTGGAACTGGAGCATGAACGTCGGCTTGTGAAAGACGGTCAAAACTGGGTCGTGGATATACTGGAAAAATAAATCGACATAATGTTCGAGCAAAGGATCGTTGTAAATTCGACGTTCCAAGTCGTAATCTTGAAGGCTGTTGGGCGCAGTTATAGCGGTCGAAGATCCTAATTCATCCAGGTACGCAGAACATGATCGGCTTGTCTGTTGGCAAAGTGTACAAGGCATTCCGAGTTGTCGAATGCATTTCCGTTTACGTGTTTTGCAAAGTCGACATGCAGTATTACGACCTTGCTTTCGGTTCTCCATGGAAGGAAGAGGTGGAAAGAGGAAATGGTGTGTGGGAATTTTAGTGAGGATATGTTAATCTAGGCTGGGGAAACGGTGGGGAAGAAAGCGGGGAAGGGTAAGCGGGAATCTCCGCCAACAAGATTGTAACTGTGCTGTGCATAAGCATTCTTAGCATTCATTTAACTGTTTTATTGTGATGATGTGATATATACAAGTGGTAAAAAAGTATGCAGTAGTTTAAATGTAGCAAAGTGTGCCTGTATTTTATATGCGACCGGTTTTTTCTTTCATTCTTTCTAGCTAGCAAGAGGAGTAACAGCAGTATTTGGATCATCATTTGCCAGCTCGCACTTTCCTGAGCTGCTCAGCCTTGATGTCTGCAATAATATCTTCGCGGTTGTATGCAATTCGATCAGATAGGTGATGGTTGGCGTCACGATGCAAAGCTTCATCAGCACGAACAGCTAATACAACATCGCGAATGGATGCGCTTGGGTGAAGGTTATAATAATCTGTGATTTTATCAGAGATATTTAATACCAGTGTAATGATCATTATGAAGCTCAAAAGTAAATTGTGGAGAAACCTACCAATCGCGATTGAAGGAGCCGGGCCGTTAGGCAGAACACCCGCATCAATATCGTCCAAAAAGTGGGTATACGAAACTACGGCTTCTTCTTCCAGATAGCCACACTATAATGATTGTAAGGGAACGAAGAGTAAGTCTTCCATTAGTACATAGTGAAGAGCAGCAGTAGTTGATAATAATAGTACGACTCGACATACCATACGGTGGGCTGTCTTGGGCGAGAACACGTAAAGCCAGAAATAGCTGTTGAAAAAGACGCCTTGGGCACCCAAAATAAGCAATCGGTTCCACAAGCTTGGCTGCAAGCATTTCATCCAGGTCATCAAGTGCATTCGTTCGTTTTCCGCCTCGTGGAGCAAGTGGATGATCCAGCCGTTGTCTTCAGATAAGTTCCGCAGTGATCGCATGTGTCTTAGCATGCCACCGACCATGCCTGGAACTATAGATACGTTTGTTCTTTTAGCAAGAGCTAGCCCCTTGACTGTCATGGAAGCAAGTCGAGATCAATGAGAATGTGTACCTGCAGCAATGGTTTCGAGCATGACAGCACGCATGTAGTGGTCGCGACCAAAGTATGTGTCGGGCAAAAGACGGAGCGTCTTGACCATGCGATAGGCAAACTTGTCACTCAGTGTCTCCGGAACATGGTGCTTGGCCTTGTCGATATCCATTTTCTCGAGATCGTCGGTTGTGAGTTTGTTGGAACCAAGGAACTCATCGCGCATAGGCGCTGGTCGTGTTGCCTGAAGCTCACGAAGCAGATCCTTGGGAATCTTCTGAGCGGCAGTGTGTGTGCTCCGAATAGCAAGGGATGTGAGCTGCTGCTTAAACAGCGGTTGCTGATGTGATAAAAGCTTAAGCATGCTTATTAGTAGGTAAAGCTGGGGTAAGTTGTTGTGCAATGTGGGGGCTGGGAGGAAAGGACACAGAGTTGCATATTTATATCGTATAGAATGCACCAATTAGGCAAAAGCCGGGCGGAACTTGTCGGTTGGCCCAAGCGAATCACAGTAGCACAGACCCTTCCAGAAGAATCATTTTTGGAAATTGCTTTGATTCCGGGAACCCTCTTCTCTCTCTCACTTCAAGCCACCATCATGAGATAACATGCTCGTTGCATTCGTAATACCATCAGCAGTGCTTCCACCTCTTTATTCTTCCTGAATAATATAAATAAGACAGCCGTAATAGAGGTCATACAAGCAAATTTGCCATGCGAAGGAAACGGGAAATCGTAAAGCCATTTCCGAGAGTAAATTTTTGAGTCATGGTTTTAGGAACCACTCAGCCGAAACCAGCCGTGAGTGATGATCTGCATCCACGTAATCTGCTTCGCATGCATATTTGGCATAAGATATATTCGATAGGTTCCACACAATAAGATTAAAGGTCCACAATGTGCTGTACAGCATAATATGCCCGCCTCCCACATGTCAAGCAAGGCCCTACATGTCAAGCAAGGCAAAATGTCAGTATATGTAAGTACTCAAATAAAGCAGTAACGTCATTTTGAAAGGCACGACTTGACGTCATGTGATACATCATTGACTATCAATATTCCGTTTCACCATTCCGGAAACTGTCGTTGCTGGTACAGCCACGCTTGCACCAGCTTATCTGTTGATTTTCGTCGCACAGGTTACGATAGGATTAAAGGCAAAGGACCGTATAGTATATCTAATCATGCTAAGCTTAGCTTCAATGTTCCTTATAACAACCTTAGTTGGAGCGACAGATTATAGTGAAACACAAGCGATGCGAATCGGGTATATACATGCAGGCGATCAGTGCTCCCCAGTGTTTTAACACAATTATCCCTTTGGTGTTTTACGCTTAGTACTACCTTTCATGAAAATATACTGTTGGCACATCTGCTGCTTTATGGGATATTTTAACGTGTACGTAATATGACTTGAAAGAGTCAAAGACAGATAAAATGAGTTAACATGGGTCCGAAAAAACTGTATGGGGCTTCTTGTAATGAGATGGACTGTGTTTGCGGGAGAACTTGCCGTGGCGCACGGCCAAAACTCTGCTTTTTCCATACGCTATATATAGAAACGAAGAATTGGAAATGCTTACGGCTCGCCGGCACCTGAAAGGCTTTTGTTTTTTCACACGCTCCTTAACATAAGCATCTTGTACTGATAGGAACTTGCGTGAGACGTCCATGCAATCAACGACGTACGCACTATGTATTGCAGGTTCAATTGATAGATAAATGCATGATTACTGAGGCTATTTCATTATTACGTTTATCTTGACATACATATGTGTCTGTGATGGCAGATGTATGATTTATTGATTTTCTTATTCTTATGTATTTGTTTGCCGTCGCTGACATTCTGTCACCGTTGGAGATACAGTCATCACTGACATCTTTATCGTCGTCAGCTTCATCGTGTATGATACATGTATCCTAAATATAAACAAACAACACCCATAATTTCTACAAAACTAACACTTGATTATTTTTCTTTTCATTACTTACGAAATGCTAGAAAGCTCAGATGCACACTTTTGTATCGCAGCTGCCAGATTCTGCGGCACGCCAGTACAGTGAACCCCCGCTTTTTGCAACAGCGGGAATACCGTCAAAAAAGTTGCAAAATCTGAGGAACTGCAAAATGTGAATATGTTACACAAGTGGGATCGATAAGCTGGCAATCACATCTTTCCTTATTTGGTTTAAAAGCTCTTAAATAATAGAATACAATAGTGTATCTCTTTTGTCACTGGTTCGAGTCTCACTGTCTCTGAAGTTTGATATTAATATACAATATATAAGGCTGAAGCGGGAAATTGCAGGTCCTGATTTCCAAGTTGCAATCTGCAAAAACCGAGGAATCTGCAATTTTACTAAGTGTTGAGCGGGAATCTGCTCAAAAAAGTTGCAATAAGTGGGGATCTGCAATAAACGGGGGTGCAAAAAGCGGGGGTTCACTGTATCGCTCATCATGATTGCCATCTGCTGGTTTGAAACAGCAACTGCATTATCGTCTTATTGAATTTTCTAGAAACTTTTATTTACCATATTCTTGAATGAATGCTATAGCAAGGACAGAAAAATAACCTGCGGTCGCCCTTGTCAAAAAATCTTGCTGTCATGCACTAAATCTCATGCTCTTTTCGCCAAATGTGGCTGAGATCCAACAATGGACTTTTGTTAATGAGCAGCAATATCCGACAAAGAATGTATACTTCATTAAACGCAGCTATAACATTAGTTAATCTTGAGTCTCTTTTTGATCGCTGTACTAGCAACTGGTGTATGTACAAAAGGGTAGCGTTATATTTGCCAATGCTAATACAAACTGCTGTGGTCCATTGTACCCACTTGGTAACACTGGACGGTCTTCTTTGCTTGGATATGTATGGTAGTTTGCGAAAAGAACAAATGCCAGCAGAGTCGGTTACAATTGAACTATTATACAGTGATTTTCTCTAGCGAAGTAGAAGTGTTTCTAGCGGGAAATGAGCGGACATGAGCCTTGTCAAACGCGTTGCTGGCATTTTGCTTACACGCATATACGCAATTTCAGCAGTCAAAGCACCTGCAGCGGTCGCTGTTAAGAACCTGTTATGCAGTTTATTTAACAGCCAGACCTTGCAGCGGTGGCTGTAACAGTTACGTCCTGTTGAATTTAACAGTTTCTTGAATCGCAAAAGAGGACTTCAAAAATAAAGTTATATCTCACTTCATTCATTGTTTCTATCTTCCAAATGAACATGCTTATTTTAATTTGCGTGCAGTATTTGCGTTGCTCAAGTGTTTTGTCTGCTATTAAACGAATCTGTATTTAAAGATAACTTTGAAATCCATATAGTAGTACATAGTATCCGAAGAAATATTGGCTATAACTTTTCGTCAGCAACTAAAAGGTGGCTGATTACAGTCTTTAAATATGATTTGTTCAGAGATCTCTCTATGCAATCTAAACGTAGAAACACTGAGTTCTGCGTTTGAGTTTCCATCCAAGATAGTGACCCTTGGCTCGTGGTAGCGCACATGGTTTCTTCTTTTGATTACGACTGAGCCAGTGTTCAGACAAAACAGGAGCCAAGCTATCCTTGCACCAATGCTCGCGACAATTACAGGATGCTCAATTGTCCAGCTACTCTACAATTATGTACCCTACATAATGGCTAATCATGTGTATGCTGTTAAAGAAACTATATTTTCATTCAATACACAATGACCGTAGAAGCGCTTTTCTTCGTACTTTTTATCCTTACTAACAATCGATAATCGTGTATATGTACATACTAGTTTCTATATGAGAAAGGATGTAAGTCGTACTAAGAAAAGTGTTACATCATAGCCTAAGGCGATTCTTCTCTTCGTCCATCACTTCAACCCCCCCCATTTACTACGTTTTCAAATGCGATAATATATGACAGGCTACTAAATGTTATGCAAAGTAGGCAAGAAAGTTACACAAAATCAAACTCACCTACCCTCACCTCCCAAACCTGGACACATATGAAGGCTAAACTCTCGGAATCATCAGTTATTGTTGGTAATCGTTAAACAGACCCATTCCATTTAATTTGGAATAATATTATCAATTCAAAAAATTAGGATTCCATACAGATCTACCAAAGATTCACAAGCCAAGTCATAGATACATATAGCTTTGGGGTTCCCTCTACTTCCTTTACAACTAGAGTAGGTTGCAGCTTCTTCCCATTAGGAGCCATGGTGTGCGACCCCACGCACATTTTACGTCGGACTTTTTAGCCAACTTTCAACATTTGAAAATCTGGTTCGTTGTGGTGCGTGTGCTGCATTTTCTTTTTTACCCCACAGTTTTTCCTGACTTGCGTTTCTTGACTAATATTAAAAGACCCTTATACTTCCAAACATAAAGGACACTTCTTTTTTTTATTTTTTCACTTTCTTTCCTTTGAACCACTTGTATCTCCTTTTCTACTGTGTACTCTGATAATGGCTCCAGCAAAACCTGTACGCATTGGTTGCTACTCGGCTTATTGGGGAGACTCGCCTGCTGCAGCCATTCAACTCGTCAAGCATGAGGGCGCCAACCTCGACTATTTGGTTGCTGACTATCTCGCCGGTAGCACACACTCGCACAATACAAGCAGTACAGCAACCAAAACGAACGTTAGTCATTACTCACTCATCTAAAAAATTTTATACTTTGATATAGAAATCACAATGGGCATTTTGGCTGCTCGACGCAAACGGCGTATGATGCAGGGAAAAGAAAAAGGCATCGATTATGTGCCTGACTTTTTATCCTTGGTCCTGCGCTACATTCTTCCCGACGTTGCAAAGAACGGCACCAAAGTTGTCACGAACGCCGGCGCCTTGGATCCGATCGCCTGCAAGGAAGCCATCGAAAAGCTGCTGAAGAAAATGAACATTGACCTCAAGGTAGCTGCGGTTGTTGGTGACGACGTGTTGGAGAACAAGGAGTCCGAAACCTTGGAAACGTTTGCACAGGTCCATCCATTCTCGCCTATTTCGTCAACAGAACACTCGCTTGATGCCGACCCCATGCCTGCCAAGGACGAACCCATCCTGTCGTTGAACGCTTATTTGGGCTCGCGCGGTGTCGCTGCCGCATTGGCACAGGGTGCCCAGATCATTGTGACGGGCCGTGTGGTCGATTCGGCTTTGGTCGTAGGTCCTTTGATGCATGAATATGGCTGGCAACCCAGCCAGCCCGAATACCATGACCGACTCGCTTCTGCATCGCTTGCTGGCCATATTATCGAATGCGGCTGTCACTCAACCGGCGGTAATTTCACCGATTGGCGCTTGGCAAGCGAGTCCCCTTATGGCGGCTATGCAAACATGGGCTACCCGATCGTCGAATTCAGTGGTAATGGCGAATTTGTTGTGACAAAGCCAGAAAAGACCGGTGGATTGGTCTCTCCGGCGACAGTGGCCGAACAGATCTTGTACGAAATCTTGGACCCGGCACTGTACCTCTTACCAGATGTCATTTTGGACATGCGTCAGGTTCGGTTGAGCAAAGTCGGCGAGAATCGTGTGTTGGTTCAAGGCGCTAAAGGTCGTGCGCCTACCCCTTGGCTCAAGTGCTCTGGTATTTTCCTTGATGGCTGGAAACTCAGCGGCGAATTGGTCATCGGTGGCCACGAGGCAAAGGAAAAGGCCCTTGCTGTTGGAAATGCAGTCGTCCAACGTGTCCAAAACATGTTCAAAGATACTGGCATCAGCCCCTTTAGAAAGTACAATGTCGAGACGCTCGGTGGCGAGTCGCTGTATGGCCCGCATGCAAAGAAAGAGGCCTCACGTGAAATTGTGCTTCGTTTGACAGCACACCATGATGAAACCAAAGCACTCGGCTTATTTGCTCGAGAGCTCATGGCGGTAATAACCAGATATATGCAATCCCAACTTTAAAAAAAGACAAGAACTGATAACATGTTCCTATGCTTTTAGGTGGGTACATGCATGGCACCTGGTATTACCGGCAGTGGCAGCGGACGGCCCAAGCCTGTTCCGAACCTTGTCCATTTCCCATGTCTGTTGCCCAAATCCGATGTAAAGACCAGCTTTGTCGTTGGTGACGGATCGTTGCAGAGCGTTGCCTGGGAAGCATGGGATGAGACCAATGCCTTTGGCTCGCCTGCCGTGGTGCCGTTGATAGCCGCAGCAGCGGTCGATTCCTCGACCAAACTCGTCAAGACCAAGTTGATCAACCTGGCGAACGGCCGAAGTGGAGACAAGGGAGACGTGTGTAACGTTGGCATTATTGCGCGAGATCCACGCTACTTCCCGTACATCAAACGGACGTTGACCAGCAAGGCGGTGGCCGACTACATGAGCCATCTGTGCAAGGGGTCGGTGACGCGTTTCGAGCTCCCGGGGCTGTATGCCATGAACTTTGTGCTTACGAAATCACTTGGCGGCGGTGGGCTGAGCTCGCTTGTGATTGATCGTCAGGGCAAGACGTTTGCCCAGCTACTGTTGACTGGTATCGACATTGAAATTCCTGCTGATATGATGCCTGCGGATCAAGCCAAGCTCTGAGAAAACAAAAAAAAATGAATTTTCAAGTTACTCTTATTTTTTTATTCCTTTTAAAATCACTAGTCTATGTACAAAAAAAGAAAGAAAAAAATGGAAGTTGTTTTTTTTATATCACCACTTTGCAAAGAAGGGGAGGGGGGGGGGAATTCCAACTCTTCGAGCCGCTTCCCGTTTGAGCCATCTTTCATTCAACAAAAGAGAGAAATCACCGAGGGGGAATAGGGATAGAAGAAGATGTGTAAAGGGGGGTGGGTAAGTGCTTGTAGAATATGTGAATTGGAAGTGGAGTGAAGCTGGTTATAATATTTAAGAGAAAGAAAGACAGAAAAGGTACAACAAATGAGTTTATATAGAAGAAAGATAAAAAAAAAATAATAAAAGAGAAAAAGGGAGGGGGGGGATTTTTTTAACAACGCTTTTGTTGGTGTCTGCTGAAATGGCGCAAATCATTCTCTAAGGCAGCAGACGACTCGGACGTGGAGTGCATGGAAGTGTTGCTCCCGGTCGAAGTGGAAGATGTAGGGCAGATAGTGTTGAAATGATGATGATGATTGAGATGCTGTTGTGGATGTGGATGTGGATGTTGTTGTTGATGTTGTTGTTGTTGTTGTTGTTGCTGTTGTTGTGGTTGTTGATGTTGCGTGCTGTTGTTGGGATGGAAATCGGAATGCAACCCGCTTCCGATGACCGGGTATGGTTGATAAAAGCTTCCTGTAGCCAACGTGGATTCTCCACCTCCACTACCAAACATCCTGCCGCTACTGCTGCTACTGTTACTGTTTCGTCCCTTGCTATCACCAAAAGCAGACGCAGCGCTTCCATGATGTCCACCATATCCGCCACCGCCACCGGCTGCACCGAAATTAGTAGCACTGCTGCTAGTAGTAGCACTTGTGGATGAAAGGGGCGACATTTGTGGCAGCCATATATCGGCGCCGGGAATCGATGACGTTCCACTACTCACTACTCCAGGTGGTCTAAACACGCCTAGTCCAGGTGCACCGGTCTGGGTGCCAAGGACAGGCATGCTCATGCGGTGT
The DNA here is from genome assembly GCF_025766255.1 of Zychaea mexicana. Classification (NCBI taxonomy): domain Eukaryota; kingdom Fungi; phylum Mucoromycota; class Mucoromycetes; order Mucorales; family Lichtheimiaceae; genus Zychaea; species Zychaea mexicana. The sequence continues at coordinate 86,887 of NW_026516770.1, forward strand.
TTCGTGTTAAGGTCGTCGTGTTTGTTGTTGACAGGTGAATCAAAGATCGCACGAATGTTCTCGACCGTCCGAGGCGAGTTCATGTCTCTGAAACTGTTCCAAGGAGCATCGAATGCTGTGTGTGCTGCGCTAGGAGCAGCACTATTGGTGGTAGTGCCGCTGGGTGCGAAATCAAACAATGAAAAGCTCGAGAAACTGTTGTGATGATGCAGCTTTTGGGAGCCACCGATGTCTATCATACAATGTTTCGTTAGTTTCTGCTTTGAAAATTGATATATCCCCTTTGGAATATCGTAAAAAAAAACTCACCAGAAACAGAAGGCAAGACCTTGCTGCCAAAATGACTAAAACTGTCGACAAGCGAGGCGCTACTTAGAGAGGATGCATGGTTCGTAGTAGGAGTCGTTCTGCTAGCCTTGGGGGTAACTGTCTCGTACAGCGTCACATTGTGGTTGCGCAGGTAGCTGATGAGGATATCCAGAGCTGCTGGCAAGTTCCCAATATTGCTCTTTATGGTCTTCAAGGGAATAGTAAAGTCAGTGCTGTCGGGCACAACGGGCGATCCATTAGAAGAAGGCGCCGGTGTCGAACGAGAAGGAGACGTGGGCGCGCTGTTGGTCACGCTACTAACTACTGCTGGTGCTGCCGTCGTGGTAGATGGTGTTGTTGGCGTTGCTGCCAGTGGTGCTGTCGTGGACGATGCTGTTGTAGCATTGTTGTTACCCATCGTCGGTGACTGATGTTGCGATGCCAACGCCGTCGCTGTAGGCGAAGGAGACGAGGACGAGATGGACGGAGGGGGTGGGTGTACGGGCGCTGACTGTACATCCACACGAATACCAAACTCGCGTTCAATTCTAGCAACAATGACTTCTTGGAATGCATCGGACGCTAATGCTGCAGTCAAAGCAGCCGACCGTGGCACGCATAATTCGTATACTTCGGGTACAATGGCTTGTACCAGTTCAACTGCATGTTCGATTTCTGTGGAAGGTCCCACAAGCGTCACACAATCGCTCGCCAATTCGTGATCCGGCCACATGATGCGCGTCAAAGTCTTTTTGCTGAGTTCGGCAAAGTAACTGCCTTGGTCACGGAGCAGCTGGCGATGCATCCGGAAAGGGACGTGAACAACCTGAGTTACATAGTCCTTGTCGCGCTGCGTGATCAATTCCATCACCGCGTGGCGCAAGTTGTCCAAATTCACTTGGTTCTTCATTGGTGTGCGTGCGACCACATTGTCGTCATTGTCGTAGTATCCGCCGAGTGCTGCAAATTCCTCGGCGTTCGAGAACTTGACGTAGACACCGTACTTTTTCATGATTCTTTGAATGTTTTTTCCACCTACACCAATGATACGCTTGTGATACATTTCCGGAACGTAGAACGAAATTTCGGCTGGAAGCTCATCCTGAAGCATCGACAGGCCGTCGAGCGCCTTAATGACACTGCTGCTTTCGACTTCGATGACGAAGTTGTAGTCGCTGAATGCATTAAACTTGATCTTGGCACCTGTCGTCTTCATGATTTTGTTGATTTTGCCGCTCTTTTTTCCGCTAATAAATTCGCGCTGGTCGTTGGATAACTCAATGTTGAACACCGTGTTTTGATGGAACACCTATTGTCGCATCGATGCTTTTAGCATTTTCCCTCTCCCAGTGGTGAAATTAACTTGACATTTCTTTTATTCGTTACCTTCAAAAATGCCATTTCGTGAACTCGTTGGTAGACATTGCGTACGTCCCGCTCGGTGCCGAACACCTCGATGCAGCCAATTTCATCCTTATACATGACCTCAGCGCCGGATGCTTGCGACAACTGCACTAGCAAACCAGCAATGTTGTTGATTGAGCCGAAAAAGTCGTGCGTCGTTCCTTCGGGACCAAAGATAGCGTTATCTCGATTATTGAAGTAAAAGTAAGCTTCGTAGATGGTACAGGCCTATACATTTGTTTATTAGCAGATCCTCTCATATACTAGACTGTTTAGAGTAACCTACCAAGAAATTGAGCGATCGTAAAGTACGCTCTGCATTGACGCGATTTTCTGCATAGACAGTAACCGTGCCCATACCCGAGCCGATTGGCGGGAACGCAATGTAGGACCCTGGTATATTGGGGGTGTATGTGTAAGAACGGGTGGAAATTTTAAAATTAAATGAAACGTGGGGGTGAAAAGAGCAAAAGAAATTAAAGTTTACCATTGTCATGCATGATCTTGCGCAGCTCATCCCGGCGATGCAGAAGCATCCAATCTAGTTTGCGAGCATGGAGAACAGCATCCTTATGGTACATAGACTTTGCCTATAATCATTTTGGTGGTCAGTACGCCTCTTGTACCGTAAGTGACAATGTCAGGTGGTAGTTTACCTTTTGAATGGCCAACTTGCTCAGCATTTCTTTTACTCTAGTAACGTTTACAGGCTCGCCTGTAATGTAGATGGGTGGCGACAGTTCCTCTAGCAACGGGGTCGCCCCGCCGTCGGTTACCACGGCAACATCCATGCCCGCCTCGACAGACGATAGGTCACCGAACGGAGAAGGGAAATAAATGTTGGTCGACGTTTCTTCGATAATTGGCTGTAAACCAGCTCGCTTTCGACCGCATATGAGGTTATGGAGCTTCAACGGCACACGTAGGATATCTGATCGTAAATTGGACTACGGAAAGCAAGGCTGTTGGTTAGCCAACATTAAACTTATCTCTACTTCCAGACTTTGTTATACTTACAATCTCGTCAAGCGCTACTAAAACACGGACACGGGCATATTCGGCCAGATCGGGTAGACCTGTAATCACAATCGATACTCTGTTCTCAGAAGTCAAGGCTGAGCGATGTGGTGGCGGTGGTACAATGACGATGCGTGTGTCGGTCTCACTTTCAACCTTGTCGAATTGCTTTTGGGCGACAGTGGTCGTTGGGAAATCCTTTACGGGAATCTTTAGGGTAACGTTGATCTATATAATTTATTTTTGTTTATGATAATTTGAGAAGAAAGTAAAAAAAAAGAGGTCAATTGCAATGTACAATGAAAAAAAAAACATCAAAATCGCAAATAATAAATAATATAGACGCAAAAGAGTTTTTTTAAGATCTAACACAATAAATCCGAAAATAATAATAAACTATAAAAAAAAAGATCGGAAGGAAAAAAAAGCAGCACATACCTTTAGAGGGCAATTGGCAAGCAAATCACCTCGAGCGGCCATGACCGTGTTAAGTGGACCGGTCAATGTCAGGTTGTAGTCAGTCGGCTTATCGACGTGAATGGTTTGTGGCTTAATCGAGGCCAGCGTTGTATCAGGTGCTGCGGTGAGAGCAATTTGACAGCAGTGGCGAGCCATGACGTTATTGCAGGTATCTCGCAGGTCGGACATGGTGGCCTCGCGCCTGGCGAAATAGTCGCTGTCGATGAAGGCGGTGTGGTCGCTCGATGCTGGAGGGGCGTAGCAGAAGGAAAAGGCGGTTGATATTTGCGTCGCAGCCATGATGACGATGATGATCGATGATGGTGATAGTGTATGTATATAGTGTTGCTAGGTATCTCGCAATTAGCTATTATAAGAATAAATAATATAAAAAGGAACGATGGGGTTGCTCTTTTTTCTTGGTTCTTTTCTTTCCGTTTGTGTTTAGAGAGCGAAAGAACAGGAATCCACGGGGGGGGGGGTAGCAGTTGCTGTTGTTATTGTTGGCTGGTTGTGAGTATATGTTATATGGGCAATAAATATATGAGGGGGGGAATACACACACTTCAAATGTGCATAGTATGTGGAAGGGGAAAAGGTAGGGTAAGCTTTCTGCTGAAAAGGAAAGGAAAAGAGAGGAGAAGAAGAAGAAGAAGAAGAAGAAGAGCGACGAGACGAACGAGAACGCAAAAAAAAAAGGGCCAGCCTAAGCGCAAAACCGAGCCAAGCTGTGGAAAAAAAATAGGCGAGGTGGGTTTACAGTGGTTGTATAAAATGAGAAACCTACGAAATAAGAGCCCTTGAAGCGGCGGGGGAGAAGGAGCTCAGCGCTCTCTTTTTTTTTTTTTACGACAACGACGCAAGAGACTCCACCATTCACCATCCACAAGATATTTTAAAAAATCATCCGCGCCCGCGTAGTGGGTAGGCAGGCAGTGTGGGCAGAAGCAAATGCCAGTAACCGGAAACTCTGTTGATCTCGTTCATCATCCAGCTACTGCCGCTCCTCGTAATCGTAATCGTAGTCGTAATCGTAGTCGTAGTCGTACTCCTCCCCCACCCTCTAACTCAATCTACACCGTACTGGAATGAACGTCTGACAAGCACGCATGACGTTGCCCAAGGACGCGGTGCCGTTATTCTAGTCTAAAAGTCACCCATCAGTTCGTCGCTTTTTGGATTTTTTTTTGTACCATCTTACAAAGCCTAACGTTTATGCATCATCATTGGCTATGTTTCGCTCAATGGAGTCCAGATTTGTTTACTTTCAAAAAAAAAAACTTTTTTTTCTTCGCTCTTATGCTCGTTCGGATCATCGACGCCCGGTGTCGACAAAATACGGTTGAGCAGCCGTTCGCCGGTCGCTTGTTCCGTGGGTTGGGTTACACGTCACCCTACGCTTTGAAACCTTACAAATGTACTTCTTTAACTCATCCACTTGTCGGTGCTTTATTTTTTGGGAAGGGAAAATAATCTCAGCCAACAACATACCTTACACACACGACGAACGGCTTCCTATCCAAACACACGCACATACCCGTTCTGTAACCTCACGTGTTGCATCGTTTACATTAGCAAAATCACAAGTCCTCCCATAAAGCACCCCGTGATATCTCTCTCCATCTCTCGCTCTCTCTCTCTTTCTATTTTGACGATCTCTGTCCTTCTCTTTTGCTTATTGACAAGTTGTCAACATCGTATGTACTACCCACGTTATAATGGGCTTCTTCGGAGGTGGGTCCATATTTGAGCTAGATGCACCCATCACACGACCCAGGAAGCGGACTTGGACCATTGTGTAAAAAAGCAAACTTTGCCATAAACAACAAAAATCCGATGGCAATTTTTATTTTTTGGCGGGAAGCGATCAAAAAAGGTTAAAGGTACAGTCTGCTAATTGCTACTGCTGAATCGCTGACTAGCTAGTAGTAGCTGATGATAGCAGCGTTGGCACGAGAAGGTTATTGTAATTGAGTTGTAGGAGGAGTAGGGATAGATCCGGGAGTTGATGGTGAACTTCTTCGCTTCTTATTGTTCCCATTCTCGAAAGATTCTTGAGCTCCCCGTTTCAACGACGATGACGATGAAGTGTCGCTAGTGTTCTTCTTTATGTTGTTCATGACATGTTCCAGTGGATCCCTGGCTGCTTTTCGGAGCGCTTCAAGGTCTTCTCCTGAAATGGGTTCATCCTCTTCCATGGATTCAAAATCTTCTTCGGTATCCGCTTCGTCTGCTTTGGCCTGTTCAGAACCATAGTCCAGGTCATCCGACTCCGTGCCCAATTCCTCTTCAATCAAAGAGGAATCTTCTTCATCCTCGTCATCCGCTTCTTCATCGTCTTCGTCGTCTTCAGCTTCCAGGTCGATTACTCCGTCTTCTGTGGATCCTCTCTTTCCTCCTTTGACAAATTTGTTGCTCGCCGCATGTTGCTGCTGCTGCGCTGCCGCAGCAGTTTCGCGGATTCCTTCACCAAGATATTCGGGGCCTTGATCCTGCATGATCCACGTCACTTGGAGGTAACGTGTGGTCGTCGGGATCCAACCTTGTTCTGCTATAGGTGCCGCACGCATAGAGCCACGCACAATCACTCGGCACATACCTCCTTGAGAAAGAAAATTGCGAATATCGGACTGGACAAGGTCAAAGACGCGGATTTTGCAGTTGATGCCGCTGGCACTATCCATATTATAAGAGTGATTGGTAAGTCTTAATACATGTACCAGCTCACTAACTGATAAACGACAAAAGGAGGGGATAACACTTACTGCTCGTTTGGATTCGTGTAAAGCACAAAATTGTGGTCATACTGCGGCGTGAGATGGCCAATTTCGAAAGAGGTCCAGCCGGCGAACGTCTGGTTATGTTCCATGGTATAGAAAAGAAATGAGAGGGGGGTTAGCAGAAATAAAAAAGTTTTTAGTGTTTGAGAAGAAGGAAAAAAGAAGCGAAGGAAGAAAGAGGTGAAGATGACTCTTGTTTTTTTTATTCATTGGCTCGTTTACATATCATGCACTCACACATCGAATACGGTCTCATATCATGCGTCATCCTCCTCTATGTGTCTCTCACACACACCACCACACAATACTGTTGCCAGAAGACCCAATGAAATTAATCTATTTGCGTGATATATCGATCCATGAAACCCTGACTAAAATACATCTCAATGGATATAAAGATGATGCATGATCCGTACTATTACTGTGCTGGTTATATGTAACTTTGTCGGCTACTACGATTATACTGCTTTGATTGGCAACCTTTGAACAAGACAGTGACAACTTGCTTAAAATTGGTGTATATGTTATACAAGAGAAAAGCTAGGATCTAGAAGTCCAAGTGTTTCCTTAAACATATATGGTACCACTACCCATCGCTATCATTTATTTGTTGATAGAAAATATAAAATAGGCCACCATTTCACTCCAACTAGCATACCATCTTTCTGTCATACATTATGAGAATACCTATGATACTACTATGATAGTAGCAAAAAAGATCCGGTAAGTGGTAATGTACTGCATATATTGCAGAACAGTGACAATGCCTCCGTATTGGTTGAGCAAAGATGTTTCACTTGTCCTGGGTGGAAACGCATATTATGATATGCAGTACATGACTGCACATAGCAAAAGGTAGGCCTCTTTCAAATGGAACAGCACTTTATGATGTAATGAATAAAGCGAAGATCAGTATTATCTGCACTGGTTATATTATTCGTGAATTATAGAGAAAAATATGTTTGAGCACATATACTATTGCCGGCTCATTGTGTCTTTCCTTGTTTCAAAAACATGATTAATTTGCTCATTATCTAACTATATAGAAACACCCAACATCTCCAATAATAGCATTTCACAAAAAAAACAATACTCAATGTATGTGGCCCTAGGGGATTATATTATGTCGAAAATTGCATGGACTGTAATATTAAGAGGGATGGCGAAAGAAGAAAACAAGGTATGATAAACCGTCTTTTACCTTACGTCATTATAATGTTTTGTCTTGAACGCGCATCCTACGCTGTCGTTTACGTGTTTTATAGTAACGTTTTTACTTTTTCCTCTTAAGAAATTATATAAAAGATAATCATTATGTTTAGTTGATGAAAGGAGTAATTTTGCCAAACGAATACGCGTACATGAACCACTTTATTATGCCTGTTCTTTTATGTTACTTAATCGAAATTGCTTGTTGGAAGAGAGCATAATACATATACGCACAGGAGCTAAAAGGGTTGATTATACAGTGATGAATGTTCATTCAAAGAACCTGCAAAAGCAACTACGCGATTGCGAGTTCCAAATCTTGAAATTAAAGGACGGCAAACAGAAGAAAGCTTATCATATACATGAATGTGAATATACGAGTAGTTTACTTATTAACGCTAGCGAACAAAGCAATCTATCGGCTATTCGTTGAATCTGTACAGCTTTATAAGCACTCGGTGCCGATTTTGAAAACGACGTCCAAGCAACGAATTCTAGTAGCGGCCTTAAATCTACTATATACAAATAAGCAGGGGCTCTATATATGTACATCTTAGGTTAGCTACTGTTTGTTTTGCTTTTATGGATTTTTATCAAAATATATACGGTTGAATTTTGTTGAGATCTTCAAAAAACGCTTACATCGTTAGGAATTTGTCAGCTTGCTAGGGAGGGTTTCTTTCATCAAAAAGGTGTGTTATCATGTAATAGCGAGCAGAGATATATGACGAAAAAGAAAGTACATATGATAATAGAACATAGAATCAATCGCTTTAAATCGCATCAAGAAAATTCACTCTCAGGTACACACTAGGACTTGAAATGAATGCCAATCTATATGTATACTGCGCAAACCATCAGATCGCACACTAAACCGCGTCATTCATTATTGTTGAATATGTACGTTTTTTCAACGACCTACTCGAGATTGAACGGTGATGATACCTTATTGCGTACGCTCTTTTTGAGATATAAAATCACCGAGGGGAAAAGCATGCATGCGCTCGTATATTCGTTTGTCTATTAGAATTGTATCCACTAATGGACCTGGAAAGTTCTTGTAACAAGAAGGCAACCATTAGACGGCACAGTTCTGACGAAAAATCGCGTGAAGAACATATAAAAATCTATTGTTATGGTATTACGAATACTGCTTTAGACCGAAAGCATTCTACATAGCCAAAATGGCACATTTAGCATCAAAGAGCTATCACGAAGAAGGCAGGTACTAATTAAGTTTGTTTTTAGGCCAGTTCTATACTCTTGGTAGGCTATTCACTTACAGTTTCCTAATTTGATTATCGGGTTCTTCGGGAAGTGAAGGTTTCATATTTGCTGATATGCGCCTATAAATCCGGGGTTGTTGTTATGGAAACAGCATCATTTACTGTTGCTATGAAGACTAATAAAGCGTGTATTTTTGTAAGATCAAGGGTAACTGACAATGAATAGGACAATGACCTGCAGCTCTGGGCTTCCTTTCTCTTTCCAGCACACTGCATTAACTCAAAACGGGACCAGCAGGCAGTATATAAGCAGCAAAGTATTGATTATATGCAAAGCAGGTGCCACAAGGAGAAACAATAATGCCAAGCAAAGGGAGTGTAAACCGCTGGTAATTGAAGAGCAGCTGTGAACGTCCTATATTCGGTAACCTAGCCTCTCTTTTCCACTTTCCATGTTTTTCTGTTTTACCTGTAAGTTTGTTCATAAAGGCGACTTTTGGGGCATATCATTATATTCTCAAAAAGAAGCACTAACAAATATGTAAACGGTTATAAACGTAGTTGGGTTTGATAATTTCAAGCGTCAATCAGGGAATCGCGTTTGGACTTGTCCAAACTGCTCCGCTCGCGATGTCTATTATGTGAAAAATAACGAATGCTTCACTTTCTGGTATTAAAAAGATGGGGGCTTACGGCAAATGGATAGAGGAGGGGGAAGAAAGAGGAAGCATTTTCTTTCTCTTGTTCGTGCGTTATACACACATGCTAACTGGAGAATGATGCTTATAGTTTTATTCCACTCATTCCTTGTGGACCCACAAAGCACTTGTATGAATGCCACACGTGCGGTAGAGTGAACGTCTACCAACCACCGTTCTAGAACAGACGTACCTTACGACGCCGCTCAAGACTCATTTGACGACAACAACAACGACGACCCTTCCTCTCTCCGTATAACGTGCGACATATAAAACTTACTGCCCTACCAGTCCTCTACTTCTTATCTGTTATTGCCCCCCACCCACCCACAACACAAGCACAATTACACCAAACGATCGTTAGATTTTTTGGTCCGCAAGGAATAATACTATCTTATGTTTTTTGATCAATCAACAAGAGCTGCAGCAGTAGCGTGGGATATCCATTTTCGAGAAGAGGAGGTTCTGTCATTAGAATGGGGATAAGGTATATACATTGGGGAAAACCGAGCGAAGGGTGAGAAAGGTACTGCGCAATTATAGCAAAGCCGGCTTTAACTGAAGAATCATGCGACGGATGACCGTAGCAGCCGCATCCTCCAGCACTTCCGTGATTCTGCGTTCAAACGAACTCTTTTGCAAAGCATTGAGAATTCTAGGAAAAAAGAAAACTAGTTTAGTTCTTCGTTGCACTAAACCTTGTGATGCACACAAACCAATTAATCTATTTCTCATATACCTGTGCTGCGTCTCGTCAAAATGCAACTTGATTCCACCAATCTTACACTCTGAGTTTTGGACTGACAGTTTCTTTTCCTTGAAAGTGATCTTCAGGTTGACACAAGCATCATGAGCGCTAGCATGCACGTGGCCGTAATCCATGTAGAGTGGGAAACCAACGTTTTTCTTGTAAATGTAATCGGCGTGAAGGTGAATATCCATGCTATTGCTATATAGAATACGTTATATATGTTATCAAAGAATTAGTGTGAATGCACATTTTCTGGAGGCTCAAGAACCATGCCGAAACATAAAAGCAATGTCTACACTCACAACGAGTAGGTGGCCATGTCGATGGATTTGTGTACGTCTTCTCCTGCTTTAAACTGATCGATTTCAGGTGCCTGACTAAATTCGCTGTAGATGCGGTGCATAACGTTTTTGGGAAACGCGTGCTCCAAGTCCACTTTAACATTTTCCAGAACAACATCATAACCATGAAATTTTCTAGAATTATTAGCGAGAAAGAAATGCCTTATGATCAGTACTGTAAAAGATTTGCATATTTCAATAATGAATAGCCAAATAGTGTTGTGTTTTGCTTTGAAGCATGCTTACGTTTCAATGCGCCCAATGGACAAAGGACCAAGAAGTTTACACCTTTAAGTAATAATATTAACAAGCTTGTGCCTTTTCATGTATCATATTTGGCAAAAAAGAATAAAAAATTCTCGAAAAAACACTTACAGCTCCGGATAAACAGCCTTGAACTTCGACCAGTGTATCTTGTTGAAGGTTGGACGACCATGTAGCGAGTCCCAAAGCACCTCTGATCCCAGTCGTCTAGCCTTGTACGCCAGAGTATGAGAGAATCCGCCGGAGTACGGCAAGACGATTGCACTGGCATGATGCAGCACCTCCATGACATGCACATCATGCGCGAGAATAAGCTCGGCCACACGTTGGAGCAATGTATCGGCTTCAGACATTATAGGCTCACTCAGCTCGTTCACTGTCAGTTCGTGTTCGCGCTGCGTCTGGCAGTCTGCGAGTAAGGTCGACCATATTTCAAAGATCTGGTGCTTCGTCTCAGCGTCAACAGTGATTTGCTTCAACGCGTCGATCAATTGGTCCATATGACTCCGGCCGCCATCGTCTTGCGCAAATCCCATCAACAACTTGTGGAAATTTTTGGTAGCCGATGTTTGCTGAGCATCTGGCTTTTCAACTTCGCCAATCAACTGAGAAACGCTCTTGACAAGGTCTTCCACCACACCAACTGGGCCGACTTCGAACGGATTGGATGACTGCTCGTATTGCAAGAGCATCTCGTGAAGTATCTTACGGCATGGACGCATAAAGGCGTCGATGCATTGCTGCTCGTTCACAGGCTGAGCTGTATACATTGCTGGCATTTTGCCCTTGGATAGAGAAGAAGCTGTGGCCGCAAATGGACGTGGAACTTCTGCTGCTGTATTTGGGGGTAAAGCGGCTGAAGCTGTGGTGGCCATCGTCGAGTTTTTGGCTCCTGCTGCTCCTGCTGCTGCTGCTGCTGCTTCTTCTCCTTTTTCGGCTTTTACCGGAGAGTCAGTGCTGCTACTGCTGTCACCCACGCTAGAAAGATCGCCGCGTTCTTTATTTGGCTGCTGTTGTTGTAGAGTTGTATTTGGGTAATCTGATTCACGCTGTATAGTGGGACCCACATCCTGGTTCTTGTCACTGGGCTCCGACGCTTTCATTGCTTTCACATCGGCCAAGGGAACAAGTGTGCTTGGAATATTTGATGGATCACCTTCGCTCGTATCAGTAGTGCTTGATGAATGCAAATCAGAGCCGTCAAAGGGTACCGTTGATCCTGGCTGTCGTTGCGTCGATACATCACTTTGACCTGCTTCCCCTTGATGTTCCGTCTGCTGCTGCTCAGTTTGTTTTTCTACTGCGGCAGTTGTTACTGATTGTTGTAGCCCAGTAATCTCGGCTTCTTTCAAATAAGGCTCAACCACAGAAGGACGCGCACAAGCCAGGAGCGAATGCACCGCATCAATTGTGACTCCGAGAAATTCATGCATGTGCGTTGAGCCCGTGAATGCTTGGATAATCCGCCAGTTGCGTGCATCCATGTCAATGTCCTTGGGCAGCAAGTCTACAAAAAAAATTGTTGGTTTGAGAGATATTATCAACATCAGCATGAGATCATGTTCTTCTTCCCCCCCCCCGCCTCACACACACACACGCTCTGTCTCTCTCTCTATACTATTAGCTGTCACATATCAAGAAAATCACAAAGGTAAGAAGAAATCAATCACTCTGCCTGTTGTCGTGGATCCTAAAGCAGTAGCTTCCACAGTGAGACCTAGGTAGATTCGCCGCCACAAGTTCTCTTCGTTGTGACCATAGTGGGCACGCCTGGCTTTCATTACGTGCTGCCAGGTAAGGATCAAATCCAGCATTTCCGACATAAGCTCGTCATCCACAATATCGTGCTTTTCGAGAATTTTTTCTACGTCATGTGCAAGTGCCATGTCATAGCGGCTCATAAAAGTGGGAACGTCAATACCAGATGGCCGTGCCTAACAGATATAAAAGATGTGATATATACACATCAAATAAACAATGTTACAACAACAATGACGGTAATAGTTTGGAAACAAGGTGATTTTTTGTTACTTTTACGACGGTCATTATCGTGTATATATATACGTACAGCAATTTGAGAGGCTGCTGACGCCGACGAAGGCTCTCCTACTTCTGGGACTGCGCTAAAAGATTCCCTGTATATTTTATACGTTGCAGTTAGCTTTTGTAGGTCGAAGCAGTACCATATCGAAATGTATTGTTCAAAGGATAGAAAAAGTTCTTTACATATTTTCTCGGTCAGTCAAGGTGCTTGGGAAGTAAGCAATATGCAGTAGTAGCAATTAGTAAAGCGAGGAGAGAAAAAAAAAGAAGGGAAAAGATGATGATTTTCTTTTTTTGTAAAAAAAATTGGGTGTGATTGCGTTGATTATATATATATGGACAATTAAAGTCGTTCGAGACGCGTTTTCCAGCAATCATTTGACTTTTTGAGCTCGTAGATTTACTCAGGCCGACCTCTTATGTATCTAAAACGTTGGGACATTCAGTGATAAAATGATGTGGCAAAAATATCAATGATTAATGTTTTGTCAAACTTCGTGTACATAAGTAAACTAAAATACTGTAACGTCTATTTAGGGAGTAAATGGATCCCAAAGAATAGGATAAATGATTTGTTAGAGCCGGATCGAGCCGCTGGCCATGTTTTCTAATAAGCAAAAAGATATGGAATTTCAGTAACTAGGAATTAGATCGTGTGGAAACCACGAAAATGATTCTTTTATTAGGAATAAGTGCGGATAAGAGCATAGAGAGAAGCGAAAGACCTACTGATTGAAAATATCATACATTGTACAGCTTATACCGGTGTAATCGGTTGCAATGTATTACAGCAATGTTAGTTTTTGTAGCACTCGATGGTGTAGCATGTAATGATATCGCACTCGCCGTTGCTATACTATGTCGTAGCCGTTTATTAGGTATATAGTATATCGAGCCTTTGAAATAGAACAAGCTCTAATGTTAACAATACGACGACGGTGCTTATCTATATTATATCAAAGTGTAGACAAGATAGAGCGTGATGACAGCGAAACAACTAACATGGGTGTGATGAATGACGAACAATGCAAGAACGAATACAGTAGTAGCAGCACAATCATTAGAAAATGATGTATCATAGTTGACAGGACGTTACCAATAAGCATGGCCCTGCCCAAAGGGACAAACCAATGCAGAACACATTTGAGCCTAAGTTATAACACAGAGTAGTGTGTGAATCAAAACAGCATCTCATTACTGCGTGCGCACTCGAAAGAAATAATCTGAGCGAGGACAATCGATGATATGGTCCTTTCTCAAACAAACACTCCTGGTTGGTGATGATACTGTCAATGCCACACTCAGCAGCTGCGTTTGGTCGTGGTGACACAAAGTCGCTGCATATGGCGACCTGTCTGTCCTGCGTGGACGGCGGCGGCGCAAGGTAAACATAAACCTATATAATGTATACATATGCTGAGCCATCATCCCCTTACTCACATTTACAGTGATAAAGCACTTGTTTGTCAGTAAGTATAAGCGCCGCTTTCATAGATCCACTCCTCGAGCACACTCTAACACTTATAAGAGAGAGAGAGAGAGAGAGGAGATCTCATTTGCAAAATAAAAGAAGGTTTTATACGGGATGCGCCACACACTGATCAAATTGGCAAACACCGTCCGCAGCACAGTAAGAAGAAGCATAAATCTAGCTTTTGGCTGTCTTTCAACCAGAACAAAACCATCCTTCTCTTTTTCCTCTCCTCCTCCTCCTCCTTCCTCCATGAGCGACTGCAGTGATAACGAACTTGAAGTGGTAAGCCAAAACAACTTCTCTTTACTGTCACACTCTTATTACAAACGTAGTTTTCGAACCACTCACTCTTGGACAACCGACAGCTTGACGACATGAGTGTCATGGACGAATCACTCTTCGGCAACTCCGTATATGAATCAGGTATCCTTCATTGTCTTCAATTTTGAAGAATCGCTTCTTTTAAACTGTCAAAATGAAAAATAAAAAACTTCTGACCATGACGATTGTGGATTGATTAGATGAGGAAGACGATGCCTACTTTGACAATGCAGATACCGAGGCTCCATTTAAAAAATCATATCAAGTCGACTTTGTTGCTTACAGCGAGGACGATCTTGAAGAGAGCCAAGAAAAACACGTTTCTCAAATCTCGACCGTTTTAGGTTTGTCCCAAGTAGTGTGCGTCTGTGTAGTATGTTTGCTTGATTATTATGCAGTTGGCGCTGATTGACTCTTTCTATTCTTAAAATAATAATCAGGCCTCCCAAGTGTAGAAGCAGCTGCGCTCTTACGCTACTTTCAATGGAACAAAGAGAAACTCTTTGAACGATATACCGAGGCGCCAGAGAAAGTGATGCAATCTTCTGGCTTACAAAGTAACAACAAGAAGAACGAATCCTTAACAACAACTTCCAGTACCAGCTTACCGGCCAAACGCGTCAAAAATCAGTACACGTGTGAAATCTGCTTTGACGACGATGCGGACATGGATTTTACAGCACTCGGCTGTGGCCATCATTTCTGCAACACCTGCTACCAACACTATCTGCGTCAAAAGATTTGGGAAGAAGGCGAAAGTAGGCGTATCGAATGTCCTCAAGATAAATGTCACATGGTAGTTGATGAACGTATCGTATCACAGCTTGTGGATGCGAAAACAAAGACGAGGTACAATTTCTGTAATTTAATCACGGATGTTTAAGGGGGGGAAGGGGTTGTATGGCCCTGCTGCCTCTATATTTTGTTTTCTTTGTTTTCATCCTTTCTCTCTATTGAAGATACAAACGACTCCTGACCCGCACCTTTGTCGATGATAACGATGCTTTCCGCTGGTGTCCATCTCCTGATTGCGAATACGCGGTAGAATGCCATATACCCAGTGTTTCACTCTCTTCTACTATACCTACCGTCGAATGTGGTCAAGGACATAAGTTCTGCTTCGGTTGCAGCCTACCGGACCATCAGGTAAGATAATAGTCGTTTGTAATTAAACTAGAAATTAGAGAAACACAAGGGCGGGGGGTTTATGCTGACAACATTCCTCTGCTATCAGCCTGCTATCTGCAGTCTTGTCAAGAAATGGCTGCAAAAGTGTAAAGATGATTCCGAAACAGCGAACTGGATATCAGCACACACCAAGGACTGTCCTAAATGCCAATCTGCTATCGAAAAGAACGGCGGATGCAACCATATGACTTGCCGAAAGTGTCGGTACGAATTCTGCTGGGTGTGCATGGGTAAGAGAAAGATACTGTTTTGTCTTACCTCAAGAATTAGCTCAAGGGAAAGGGCCCAATATTGATCGTATGCTATATGTTAATACTTTAGGCCCATGGTCAGAGCATCGTACTTCATATTACGCCTGCAACCGATTTGATGAAAAGAGCGGAACATCAGCACGAGAAAGTCAAGCGAAATCGCGTGCTAGTTTGGAGCGCTATCTACATGTAAGTGCTCATTTTTACTAGGACCAATTTCCCAAGAGTATGTGTTTATAACACATGCGCTTTTTTCAGTATTACAATCGATTTGCAAACCACGAACAATCGGCCAAGCTGGATCAAGATTTGTACAAAAAGACCGAGCGAAAGATGGAGGAAATGCAGCAGACAAGTGACCTGTCGTGGATCGAGGTTCAGTTTCTCAAGAAAGCAGTGGATGTGACCGTTGAATGCCGTATGACGCTCAAATGGACCTACGCTTTTGCTTTCTATCTGGAAAAATCCCATCAGACCGAAATATTCGAGGTATGTAAACCAGTTTGTGCCTGTTTTCTCTATGATGTCACCTCTCTTCTTCCGAACCACCGACTTTTTTATGCTAAATTGTATTTTATCAAAAAAAAACAGGACAATCAACGTGATCTTGAAATGGCCACCGAACAGTTGTCCGAACTTCTCGACAAGCCGCTGGACGAGGACAACATTGCCCAACTCAGACAAAATGTTCTGGACAAAACTGTGTATGTCAAGCACCGGCGAGAAGTACTGCTCGACGATACCTTAAATGGGTTGCAGGACGGGAGGTGGAAGTTTTTTGTTGAATTATAAAGAGTTCGGTATTGTCATTTCTGTTGTTTGCATGTTATCGTAAACAGATAAAATACACAAATATCTTGTACTTTGGTTTGTTTATGTATTCTACTGGTGGTGTATTTATAAGCATCAATTCATCAACGGTACATCTCATTAAATCATTGTCTGACTTTGCCCATGGAAAATGAGACGTTTTACTTCCTGGATGTTTGAGATATTTGATATGTGATGTAGTATCACCATCATTGCTGCTGCACGGTACTAAGTCTACCGATGTAGTTTGTTGATTTCTGCAATATTGGTACAATGTCAAAGAAGAGCGTCTGTTAGTAGAGATCTGCAGCGATATAGTTACCGTTGCTTTAATGTACAGTGTATACGACAAAGTGGTAAACATAGCGACTGCATAGCGATAAATTGAGTATCGCACTGTACATTGGTGTAGGAAAGGAGCTAATATTATTACTTAGCGGTCTCCATCCTCATGGACTTGGTAGATACATGTGGGACATCCTCTTTTTCGCGTAATTTCCTACATGATGCTGCATATATACTCATTGATCCCTTAAGTCATACCAACATTGCATCGATTAAGATATTAAAGAATACAAGGGAGATAACTCCAACGACCACTACCTCATTGTCATATCAAGAAAAGGAGGTCCCGCTGTATGGTCAGAAGAAGTACATCATTGGAGTATGTACGGCGAAAGTTAATTACTTATTCCAGGTTATTTTTTCCTTCCAAAAACATAACATTTCCGTAACAGAGCGTAGAAGGCCCAAGAAACAGAGAGAATGAAAGTAACCTGGATATCTGTTTTTCTATTAACGTAATGTATTGTGTTTCAAAGCATTTCCCCCTTTTATTGAAAAACATTTCCCAGACCATGTGCTTTAATATATTCTCCTCCATATTCTTCATATTCCTGCTTGGTTACAGCATACTGTTGATGATAAGCAGCATTCTGAGCTATCATGGCTGCACCTCTCCATGCGTCTAGCAATGGGTTTTTTGCACGTTTGACCGAGTACAAGGTTCCAACAGGCAACAGTTGCTGAAGCGAGGATGAGATTCTTGATGAAAAGCCAGGTAAAGTACTGAATCCACCAGTGACAAACACCGTCTAATGAAAGCGCAAAGCCATTTCATGTTTAGCACAAAAAGTAGAGTTTTCCTATAGATAGCTTATTGAACTTATAAATTTACCTTGACAACTTGTTTACGTTCATCTGCATTAAACGTGCGGACAATATCATGCATGGTTTCCGTCAATCCTGCTTGATCCAAGCCGACAATGTTGGGTTGGAATAACACTTCTCCAACACGAACACGTTCAACGTTGACATGAAGCTGATGCATTTGGCCCATATCTGCTGGATCATAGGGAGGCCACTTGCCGCGTGCAAGCATGTGCATCAATGTGTTGGTGGGTGATGCGCTCGCTTCATACGAATGTTCAGGTAGAAAGTCGGGGTCGTATTGAAGCAATAAGGATTCATAGTGGTTCAAAGAAGACAAATCCTCTTCTTCTTCATCAGATTCGTCTTCTCGGCTCTGTCAATCGCACATACGAATGAAGAGTATATATGGTTATAACCTTGTTCTTTTAATCTCGTAACGATACAAGAAATGTATACTTACTATTTCACGATAAATCATCCAGTCTTCATCATCCGCACCAAAGGTATCCTCTATATTTTTATAATGACCGGGTGTAAGAAAACTTGTAATTTCTAATCGTCCTTCGACCCTCTGAGCTCGTCACTTTTACCTTCTTCCTTTCTTCTTCGCTTTTGTTTTGGAGACGGGGTGTCACTAGCTAAGTTTGCTATGGAGCGCATACGTAGTTGTGAGGCTCGACTACGACGGTCGGATAATTCCATTGCCAAGCGTTTCCTCCGCTTAATTCGGTCAACAACACCCTATTCATCAACCAACACAAGCATCAAAAATAAATGTTAGTTTTTATCGAACATAGAGTAAAGTCTTATAAAGTGAGACTGTACAAAGCAAAGTAAAGCTCCTACCTGTCTCTTCTCTTTGACTTCCTCTATCCATTTCTCTGGATACTGTAAACGCTTTTCCTCTTCGAGTCGCGCTTGCTCCTCCTACATTTTATCGTTCTATTAGTAACCAACAATCCCATATGTGTGATAACCGCGCAACACCGAGAACGTAGCTATTACCTCTGCTGCTTTAGCCTCCTCCTTTGCCTTTTTAGCACGTTGACGAGCATCATAGTTTGCCTTCATCAACTTTTGTTTCCGTTTTTCTTTACGTTCAGCTTCCGTCAAGTGTTCGTCGGGTATATCAACAAGTGTTGTGATAGGTGGTTCCTTTTCTTCGTTTTCATCAATGCCCAATTCTTTGTTACGTGCACGCTGGATAGCCGTGTCCACTTGCTTAATGGTGTCGTCCAAGTCTGCTTCATCTTTAAAACCTGTTTCTTTTAATCGTGCCTACACAAGATTGTACTATTAGAGAAATACAACTACAACTAATTCTTTACGTTTCTCTAAGGGTAGAAATAGGTAGCCGTAGCAATAAAAGCCCAGTCATTGCTTTGCTCATAAGGCTATGCTTTCTTTTCTTACCATCCAATCCTTTTTGGTAGAAGTCGCCTTTGCATTCTTCAACTCAGTAAATGCTTCGTATTCTTGCTCACGTTGTACCAACTAATCATTGTCTTTCACATCAGCATCTTGCTAGTAATAGTAGTAGTGGAAAATGAAAGGGATACTTTTCTTACCTTTTCTAAACGAGATTTTGCAGCTGCTTCCCGTAACCGTCTGGCATTTTCTTCTTTTTTTGCTGCTTGTCGGGCCAACTCCTCTTCGGTTTTTTCCTCAATGACCTTTGTGTATATGCAAAAAAGCGTCAGTATTACAGCACTGGCCTGCCTTGACCCAATATGCTAATATGCTTAAAGGGTATATACATACCGGTGCTGTATAGGGAAACTGAATTATCCGATCCACTTCATCGAAAGTGTCCCTGTTTCCAATCTTTTTTAATGCGCTTTGATAATCGTCTGCAATAAGGACGTGATTATGCATCAATTCCTGATTTCATAGCATAGATTGTTAGAGCATGAAACATGCACGTTTTGTCCGGTTATTTTTTTTTCGTAAAAGTGGTTTCAATCCAATTCTCCAAAAGATTTCATCATTTATTACCTGTGCTTGAGAATTCGTCATCTTTGTTGGGAATGTAGGATACTTGAGTTGCATCAGTTTAAGCATATAATCCGTTGCTTGCGTACCACCGTATGATATACTATGATATGCATTGATTGCGTAAGGCATTAGAATATGTTGTTCTATCCTGGTTCTAAAAGTGTTCCATCCATCCATTCTAAAGGGATCTCCCTTTTTCTTTTTACCGCTTGGTTCGTTCAAGCAATCCTTTGCCATGCAATGTAGGAATGACATGTGTAGCCGTATGGCCTGCAGATATCACAACCCCACTTGAATCGTCATCCCTTAAACCACCGTTGGCATAGAAGCCGAATAATGAATCGATGCCAAATAAGACCGAGGGGACGCCATAGCATTCAAATAAAAGTTCGTCCATTTCTAAGATACATATAAACACATCCCGTCGTTTTCCGTTAGATATTGTTTGCTTGCTGTCGATGGTTCAATCCCTTCTCCTCCTATTTTCCTTTTTTCATAAATAAACATCGTACGTTTTCGGCTATATGGAGGCACACAAACGGGTTCGGTCATCACGAGTGGATGGTCGATACTCGATGTGTTGATACCAAGAGTGGTGAATATATAATCTAATACTGTTTCCTGTAGTACGTACATTTATAATATAAAGCGCCTTCATGTCAGCCAGATGTATATGATACCTTCTTCTGGTGTTATATCATATTTGAACTCACCATACGGTCGAAATCGCATACAACATTGCCATCGAACGGAGATCGCGCATTGGACCGACCAGCTGGATCCGCATATACGTCCATACCAACGGAAATCATGTTGAGGTTGGCCTTACGATCTTTGTACCTGGAAACAATATTATCAAAGATCACTGTTTTTAAATTGCGTATTTGTGTTATGGTGAGTCAAATGTATCAATGGACTCAAAAACGCGAGGTTGACGCCAAGTTCCCTGTTCCCCGCGCACGTTAGCATTGCGTCTAACAAAGTTGACATACACGCAGGGTTTTTTTCAGTCGCCCAACCGGCACGACATTGATGCGATCCTAACAACAAGAATCGTAGAGGTGAGTCATTCTTTGATGGAAAAAGAACATTGTCGAGAAGTTGTTGCAGCGTAAGGAAGAGATCCAGATTGTTTTTTTTTACCGTTGTCGATTACAATGGGTGTTTGTGTGTTTAAAAATTCGGTTTCGTAATCGGTACGTATGGAGTAATAAGGTGCATTGTATTCTTTCTCATCAAGTGTATAGACAGGTGGTTCTTCAGACATCGCGTAAACAGTGTACTTGGGAAGGAGAAGGAGCGAAAGGTCAAAGAAGCTCAACTGGCTATGAAGATATACAGCATCGGTGCCAACAATGAAATTCGGGGGAGAGATGAAAATGGGGGGGAGGTTGAACAAAAAGTACCTGCTGCTTTGCGTAGTATGTACATATGCTAATGTGTTATGTGTTTTTATTTATTAGATTTCTACGAATGATAGTAGTTGTACTTGTTGGATATGCTTTGTTGGATCCAGGGTTGGTACTATGAGTCGGGTTCGTTGTTGGAGATGCTGATGCTGATGATGACGATGGGACTACTGACTCCTTTTCTATTGCCTGTTTTAAAGAAGAACGAATCGATCAATACTGGGCTCTGTGAAAGCATAGATCAAGAGACCTGCTTTTCCAGTCACAGTAGCTTACTTGAGTTTCAGTTGCTGATACTGCTCGATTTTGTCCTAAATGAATGATGAAAGATGTGATATGGGACTTGTTCTGCTGTAGTAACATGTCGCGGAACAGTGTACACAGTTTATAAGAAGCCTAGCCATTTCTTCAGGTTAGCTTTCTTCCTCTTTTTTCTTCTGCTTTCTCTCTTCCTAAAAAGTGTGGTAATATTTACATAAGCATCGCATGCAGCATACAGCATTTGCTTCGGTGTCAGGTTTGCCTTTGACCAATTGCTAAGCCGGACGCTCTTGGTCTTGGGCATATTCATCTCGAGCTATATACACACAAAGAAAGCAAATTAGCTTGAGTATAAAGGTAGTACATTGATGCGCATATCTACTAATAATTATTTGAACGAAGAACTTACGAATAAGCTCGTCAAGACGCTTAGCGACCGCTTATGTGTTCGCATAAGTAATGGTGAGTCGATATGTTGCGTCATGAGCTGCAATTCCACTAGACCGTTCGTACACACATTGAAATCTCGAAATAGTTTTTGACCATCGCCTTTGATATTGACGCCTGCCTTGAAGATATTTTCGTTTTTGAGGAAACTAATTAGTTCAGTTGGCAATGCTAAGAGTAAGAGGGAGAGTTGGTTAGATAGAAAAAATTGCTTTTTTTTATATATCAGAGCAGCAGGAACAGTAGTGTTTAATGAAGCACATACTCAACGTTGCTTCAGTAGAAGTAAAGGTAGAACTTACTTTCCAGACGAGCTACTTGGAACAGGAGGATGGTGTCGCTACCACATATTTGGATAAGCGCAGTCTTATGCATTGGACCACCCTTTTTAAACTGTGGTTGCCATTCCAAATCCAACCCAAACACGACTTCTTTTTTACTACATGTAAATGTCGAAAGTTTTTAAGCTGAGTATTAAGATGTTTCCCTTTATCCTTTTTCACTTCCAATCAGTTTTATCTATTAGATCACATACCTTAGCAGAGTTCTTAACCGCGTATTCATTTCAAACGGATCGGATGAACATGATACAGTATAGTGCTGTGGATATTTAATGTTCGGTAAATCCGGCTTGAATACTTGATCGTCGTTCGTTTGTGGTGTTAGCTGTAATAACGTCTTAGGCAGTTTCCTTTTCGTCGTCTTAGGAACAGATTTTTCGTTATCGTTGCCATTAGCAGCAGTTGTTATTGTTTGATCCTTCAGCTCCTCAAGCTCCTCCACTTCCTGTCTGACAAGCCGCCATTTTAGAATAGGACGTATCTTTTTTTTATGAGTTAACACGATAAACAGAACAATATAAGAACATAAACGAACCGTTCTTTAGCTATAATCGTTCCATCAGTTTTGGCAGTAGTAGCACTACTGTTAGCATGACTGTCAATTCGTTGTATCTGTCGTCGTCGTGGTGAGGGAGATGGATCACTCTGTGGATCGCGTTTTTTGCCTTTTGGACGGCCAGCAGCAACAGCCGTTGTCTGTAAATGCCGGATATCGGTCGCTCTACGACGACAAAATGTGATTTGGGAAGTAGCGTTGGTATTCAGCTTTACAACTTCAGATACTGTTGCATGCTTCGTAGCTGGGACGCCCATTAGCTGGAGTTTGTGGATCAATTGGAAGCAACGAAACATGTATTAAGGAGGGAACCAAAAAAAACAAGTCGTTGTCTGCTATCAAGCTCAGTTCCCAGGTGCCACTTCCGCTAAGAAAAGGGGCGTAAGCAATGTTTACTCCGCTTGTGTTTGGAAAGACAAACCAGGTTTATGAATGTCACTAAAAGCAAGTATACAACAAGTACCAAAATAAGTTGAATAAAAGGCATGAATTTATTACAAAGGATCACAAAAAGTGTATATTGCATTTGTCAGCTGTTAGAAGGCATGTATACAGTGTAAGGCAAATTGTGGCGCTGAAAAGCATCGAGATTTTGGGATATACCTAAACTGTGGGTCATGTACAGAAATCACCGTGCTCGTGCTATGATCAAGTTATGGATTGATTTATATGATATGAGTGCGTAGATTCCAATCTTAGTTTTACTAAACGATCATGTTGATTTCCAGGGCTTAGGTAGGTTAAGAAAGATTATCCCGATCAACGTAGAGCAAGTTGCAAGAGTAACAAAATGTGGTGCCTGAAAGTTGGCAACAATCAACAATAGCGGAGTGATATTGCAGTAGCAGGATTCTTTTCTTTATAAAAGCGTGAAACACGTAAAAACCGCATAGATCTGCCCCCCATGCAAACACACTTTGATACCGTCTTTTCACTCAATCAACTTTTACAAATTGAATCTCATTGTCGGAAATCACAAGCACCTCGCTGCCTATATCAAGGTTTCGCCACTGTTCTTATATGTCACGGCATCGTGTTCTGTTCTTGTTTATGGATTGTAGAATTACCAAACTCAACTCGTGCACTTTGATCGTTGTTATTATGCTTTATAGATTCCACGCCGATTTTTTTACGATTTCCCCATCCAAGACAACCATCGGAATTTTGCTCCGTGATTTCACTTAACGCTCGAGGCTACCGCTCGAAAAGTGTAAAGTGCATGATCTATGGCACTGTGTATTGTCATGATTATCAAACCGTGGAAGCCGTATGGGCACGGTTACAACCACTGCAACAACGACAGCCACAATCGTTATTAACGTCGTTGCTACAAAAACAACAACAGGAAAAGCAGTTAAAAGTAGCCAAACTACTTCTTGCAAGCTTTCCATTAGAATCACAACAAACTTATCCAACGATAACAAATGATGACAAGGATCCAAAACCATCCACGAAAATCATTATTGTTATTGACATTGGACTCAAGGACGATTATATGTGCAGGGCATGCCAATTACCCAGTTTATCATGGTAAAATAAATATAAAAGGAAAGGAAACAGGTTGGGGAAAACAAGTGTCACCGTAAAATAAGAAGGTGCACTTGCATGGATAGTATGTGCGAATCCCTGACAAATCAATTGGGGTCATATTACTCTATAGGTCTCGGCGGATGTGGGCACTGGCTTCAAGGGCCAATATGATTTCATTTACAGGCGTATGTTATTCTGTTTTAGGTGGCGCATATAGCTCACTTAGTAAGGCGAATGCCAATTATGTAAGTATCACCGATAATCTAGGAAACATGTTTACGTGAAAGATAACTAAACTTTTTTTCAGGCATACAAGGCTGGCTCCTTGGCAATACAACAGATCAAGTTCGCACAGTGGTTAAAGGATCCGGTTCTAGAATCGAAGTGCTGGCTGTATTATGCAGAGGATTTGATCCAGTTGCATCGATTCAAGCGTGTGGATAAGATCCTGGCGAAACAAGTTGCGTTTGCTCAAAACCTTGGAGATCCAATTGTAAGCCATTGAAGTCCGAGAGGAGATTGAGGAGAGAGGAATGTGTGTTTATGCATGGTATCCAGCAGATTTATTAACACAAAAAATGTAAACAGCTGCTCAAAATGTGCGATTCAGTGCAGACACGAAGAGATCGAGCATATGCAGACCATGTCCATGCTGCATGACGGACGACGAAAGAAGCGCCGGTCAATATGCATCTTCTCTTACTTGGAATATTCAACAAAAAAGAATCTTAGCGAGATGAGCAGCTGCGCTTGTAACGCCATGTTAAAGTACATCTTCCGTCGTATACCGCTCAATCATTAAACACGCTCCAAGATCTTTTCAAGTCATAACTACACACAAGACGTTGCTGGTTTGAGGCAGTAACCTTGCAGACTAGCAGCATATAACTATCAAAGCAAGAAAAACAAGAAAGAAAAAGATTCTTCGGAACGTTTACGGCTGCACATGCATTTATACTCTATACATCTATACATTTATTCATTTGTACATCTACATTACACTAATACACAAGGACTTATTCAATACCTTACAAGTACACTATGTACATGACCTTGACTTCGGATCATGAAAGGGAGGGACAAGGACAAAAGAGAGAAATAGATTATCATGAGCAACTATGCGTATATATAATGGCTTTAAAAACGTTCGATACAGAGAGGCAAAAGATACTATACCACATATGCAACAATTCATGTAAGAACGACAGCGACAGCGATACTAATGATGTACGCTATGTAAGACTGTATAAGATATATTTCTTGTTTGTATCTTAATGCTCGATCAAAGTTATCGGAAATAAAGAGAAAAGGTAAGGAACATATTATTAGAGTATCAAAAGAAAAAGAAGAATAAAAGCTAGAGGACTCGTAGCAAAACAATAAGAGGAGGTGCAAAGAAATAGCTACTTTGCCACCGATACATAATCGTAATCAGTAACGTTAATCATTAGAGAAAAAAATGGATAGAAAAAAGAAAAGAGAAGGCGAAAATCGCTTATGCAGTTGCAATAGGCGTGGGAGCTGGAGTGGGTGCAGTAGCTGTGGTATTCGATTCAGGAGCGTCGCGTGGAGCCTCCGCTTCAGGTTCCCGTCGCAGTTCTTCTTCATGTGCTTGTGCTTCTTGTTGGTTGTTGTTGTCCTGGTCAGCAGTAGGAGAAGTAGCAGTATTGTTTCCTTCCTCAGTTGCTGCAGCAGCCTGGTTCTTTTTCGGGAGCTTGAAAAAGTCTGTCAATCGACGACCAAGAGGCGACGATGGGCGAGAAGCTTCCTTCTCATTATTTTCTTTTTCTTCCGGCTGCTCTTGCTCTTGCTTGGGTTCCTCTGCTTAGATCACATTAAGAGATTGTTACGTCAGTACTCGTAAAGCTCTTTGAGCTTTGAATGTCAAAAACACCTTGATAAGTCTGGATTTAAGTACTTACCGGTAGCTGGTTTTTGCTCTTCTTCTTTGGTTTCCTTCTTCTTGGTACCAAAGAACTTGTTGATCAACGATTGGCGCTTGGGACTCGTGCTAGCGGCTACTGCTGCTTCAGTAGTAGGCGATGCTGCTTGATCGGCAGCAGTGGCGGCAGCATCGACAGCTTTATGAGCTGTTTCATTAGCAACTTCTGCAGTTCCTTCTGCTGCTGAAGTAGCAGTCTCTTTGACCTTATCGCGGGTGCCTTCAACTACAGCGGAAGTTTCGATAGGCTGCAGCTGCTCAATCTTGGGAAGTTCGACAGGCTGAGCTTCACCGCTGCCAGCATTACTAGCCTGACCTGATTGCTGCTGCTGAGTATCAAGTGAGGAAGCACCCTCAGCAGAAACAGCTGGAGGAGACTTGGGCGCCATGGACTAATGCAATGATTTCTTTTAGTACATGCATGTTTGTTTTTCTATCGGTGAGATCTCCTCTCATCATTTATCTGTCATCATCATCATACCTTGATGCTTGAGAAAAGGCTACCGAATCCCTTTGACTTGCGCTTTTCTTGGGTAGCTGTTGCTGGCTTGGAGGATGCAGCATTCTCTTCTACCGGTCCTGCTGGTTCTTCTTGCTGCTGTTCAGTGGTAGCAGCTGGTGCATCAGCGGCGGGAGCCGATTCTTCTTTGTTATCCTCCTTCTTTTCTTCCTCTTTTTTGTTGGACTTGAAAGGATTGAACAAGTTCAAGCGCTTCGTCTTTCCAGCAGCGCTGGTTGATGCTGCTGGTGCAGGTTCAGTAGTAGTAGTAGTAGTAGCGGCTGCTTCTGCTACATCTACTGGAGCATCATTGTCTTTGCTCTCTTCAGCAGCAGCAGCGGGTGTAGCAGCGTCAGCAGCAGTGGGCTCGTTCTGGGTTTCAGTAGTAGTGGTGGGCTCCGTGGTAACGGGTTGTTGCTGTTGTTGTTGTTGCTCGGTTTCCTGGGTTGTCATGGTTGCTGGTAGTAAGAAAAAGGAAAAGAGACGCTAATGTATCGTTGTAGAAGAAAGTAGTAGGAGTGGGTTTGAAATTAACGCGAATAAAAAAGAAATCAAAAGGAAGAGAAGAAGAAAAGGAGAGGGCACATGTATTTATATTCTTTGAAAAGAAATGCTACGTAGAATACTAGTAGTAGTAGTAGTAGCTGCTAGGAACTACTTGATGCATATACAAAAGATACTCGACAATTCATCACGTATGTTTAGTTTTTTTCTTCTTCTTCAGCACGAGTAAAGCTCAAAGATAGAGAGAGTGTGTGAGTGGAGACCAGGAGTAGGAGGATCAAAGTTATAGGAGGAAAGCAAGACAAGCAACCTTGTTTTCCGAGAGTGCTGTAACACCGCGCGCAACTTAAAAAACCAAAATCGCAGATGACCCTTTAAACGTGTCTGTTCGTCTTTGCACCGATCTCTTCCACTTCATGTCTACTGTCTACAGATCTGCTGTATTAGAGAAAAATACAAAAAATGGAGAGTGCCCACATGGCGGTTTGTGTATATTCTTTATCGAACGAGTATATATACTCATCATACTTTTATGCGGTTGTTAATCCGAGTGACCGTATGAGCTGATTTTTTCTTAGCTATCATAACGGCACGATGCAGCTTGTGGAAGCAGAGGTGCTTGTGGTGTTTACGGGTTAAATTTAGATATGCGATGCGAATGTGGAGTTAGTAAAAACTTGCCGCCAAATTTTTGCTGCAAGCCAGGAAGCCAACAACACCTCACTAAAAAAACCGCTCACTTTCAAGTTTCCCCAGACATGTTCTTTATTCCCACCCTTGGGAGAGCTGTTGATGTGTACCCCTGTGCTATATAAGAAAAATTCAGCCGTGCTTTGTGCGTATATAACACCTATTTCGGTTTATGATACATGCAGAACGTTTACCATTTCTCTCGATCTGCCTCTTTATAATACTAAGAAACATACGTAATACACAGCTTTCATCATGCCTTTCAGTATCTGTAGATATATTCAGGGTTTCCGAAATGATCATCCCGATAACACACATACAAGGCCGAACCTGTCTGAACTCGCCCTCCTTCTCCCCCTTATCCTTGCATCTCCTTCCTAGTTTAAATCTTCCTGTCCCCTGGCTCTCGTGCAACTACCTTGTGCTTTTTTATTTTTAACAGATAAATAATGATTGAAGTTTGCTGTTGGATCAGACACTTCTTCCTTTCATGCATAATGCGCGTCCTTGAAATTTCGGCGTGATCTAATGATCATACAAAGCTTTAAGTAAGCCCATCACGTACAAGACGTGAAAAGTAAGTGTATCAGGAGACAAATGTGATGCTAAGTCGACGGAGAAAAGTGTGGAAGAGAAAGGATGAAACAGGTTCTTTGGTAACTGTCTTCCTCTGCTACCTTGTCGCTCTGTTTCTTCTCCTCCGCCACTCCTTAAACGGGAACGGAGACGGGAAAAACAAATTGCATGACAATAGATAGCGTCACCGGCATCATACTTTTCTTATGTACACTCTATGTTATTTTATGTGATATTCCGCCCTCTTTCTCCATTAGCTCTACCCTTTTTACTCAAATTGGAATATTAAGGGTCATCCTTTTTATGTATATACCAAAAGGTCGTCTCTACCAATGACTGTCTGTTCTTGTCTTTATCTACCTCTTTCGCTAAGGATTCATTATCTTATTGTTTACTATCCCACGAGTACATGCTACTGTAAATAATACTCAACTCATTCAGAAGCTAATGATATGTATGCACAAAATAGTTAATTATAAGTAAGGCGTTTCACACTCTTCTCTCTATAATTCTAGGTATGCAGTCCTCATGTCCTCTGTATTATGTAGTACGCGAGTCTTCGGGTATTATAAGATTCAGATATGTACATAAAGGAAAGTAAAAAAAGTATACTATTAATGTGCATATTGATATGCATTGCTGTTGTGGTTATAGAAGAGGGTCTGGAAGAACGCGTGAGCTTTCCATCTGACAAATGAACATAATAGCTATATAACATAGTTTAAATCGAAATTAGAAAAGAATACTACAACAGATGGTTTGAATGATATGATATGCAAGTGACCGGGTCATATACCTCTCTTACATAACTACACGTAATGACCTTAGATATAGGCACCATGTTTGTAAACTAGTCTCTACTAAAAAAAAGTGGCATATATTCGTATTACACACATAATCTGTCATTAGGATATACACTTCTCAAATGTCAGTATATTGATCTCTTTTGACTGCGTGTTAGTTTATTTGTAAGTATGAATAAAAGTCTTCATTGTTGTTCCCGACCATGTATTAAACACCGTCAAACAATTTGCTGGTATGAACTTGTGTACATACTAGAACAGTCGAGGACTGATGCTACTATTGTATGCATGTTAGAAGAATGAAAGGGTGTGACAGATGCAATACTGGATATATATTATTCCGTTGTCTAGTGTCCGATAGCAAGTTCACGCCCTTCTTATGCAGATAGCAAAATACTTTTTCTTTCCGTGAAGACAACTGAAACGTGTATGATAAGAGAGACCGATAACTGTAACAATAGCTAAAGAACCCGCACTGGTTTGAATAAGTGTGCACTGTTATTGACAAATATTACGAAAGAATGCTCCTGATGTTGTTATTGTCACATACATATTCTTTATCATTTTTATTCTGCTTCTAGCCATAAAAGTCTGTATCAATTTTTTTTTGTTTCGCTCACGGTATACACCTCTTGCATAAATTGGGTACATAGAGTATATAGAATTCAATTGAAACGACGATCGTTTTGTTTAGCAAATTCTCGAAACTCTGTATCTTGAATTCGCGCTTCTGTTTACAAATCTATCCGGCGAATATTATAGATAAATCAATGTAGCCAGATAAACTGAACAAAGAAGTTTCTTTTCCAAATGAAAAAGTGGCGCCTTTGGTGTGCACGTATTTTATATCATGGCCGAACTCGATGAGCTTACATGCAACAGCAAAAACGGTATAGAGCAAACTGCGTTAAGTTAAATGGCGGGAATGCAGCAAAATGGATTAGCTACATCAAGTTTTGTGCGTGCTGATCACTTTATTAGGATAGCAGCCAAGCGGAAAACTACTGGCCCATAGCAAGTATTCATGCTCAATTCTCGATGGCATTGGACACCCAAAAGCAACGGGCAACTTTATACCTTATTTCATGCAAGCATCGCTTTGCCATCTCATTGCTGTGCGGTATTGCAGTCATTGACGTGTGCTTACTTATATTCTTTGATAATTATACTCTTAGCCATCCTCATGTACTTATATAGTGCTACAGTTTTATTTTTTGGTTACACGTATTATACGTATTTTTAACCAAGGTCACAGGCGCTTTCGTATGTCTTCATATACGGAAAGTGATGCGCAAAAGCGAGTGATTGTTGAAGGATCAGTCATTATCATTGTTGGCACTTTCCCCTTTTTAAGCAGCATCGGAAACCAATATAGAAACGGTATTTTTTAATCAATGATGGGTAAATTGTAGTTTTTAATCTGTTATCATTATTTCTGTTGTTATGCTTACTAGGAGGATGGTATTACTTTCTGTATAGCGTTTACTTCTCCCTCGCGCTTACAGACGAAGAATGACCTTTCTATCATATTAGCTATCTTCCTCGCATTATGTCCGTCGCGTAATCTCTGCGAATAATTTGAGTGGCACATCATGCTATACACATATACATATATACAATGCAGATTGCCACATGCATCTTTGAGTCGCCCATGGCAATGACGGTATGATAAAGTTATGACTGTTAGTCAGCTGCAAAATTTCTACGTAGCTGCCTAGTTGCTTCGGCGTAATATGTTGATTTACTTATATGGTGTTTCCGACTGATGAAAGGGTTATAATGACCGTCGATCATGCTGCCCATTTCTCTGCCGTCGGAAACCCAGCACTGTATTGAAATTTCTGTGGGGCGCAGCAAAATTACTCTAGTGTGTAGTTTCGGCATTATTATACACCCGTTTCCGTTGTATCTATCAAGGGTAAAACCATGTTGTACGCAGCCTTATTTGAAGCATACGTCTATTGTTTGTCCGAGTCCCGCGATGGTAAGCATCTTATATCGGTATACTAGGAGACTATTCACGAAATAATTCAGAGCGTTTTCATTCTGTGATATCAGACATGGACGTGTATATCGGTACAGAAAGTATATAGAATATCTGTTTTGATGACTGTCACTGCTGAAAAAAGAAAATACTCTATTAATTGCCTGACTGGGCTGTTATTACACTTTTGTGGCTACAAACTGTGGCAAAAGGAATATATATCTTAGGTATCATAATTGTACAGAAATAAGTGACCCCACCTTTGATTATTAATAACATGTCTATAGTAGATAACGGGCAAAATCATCGTTTGCTTATTAATATAAAGATTCTAGTAGTAGAAAACAGAGGAAAATATCGTTTGCTTATTAATACACCAGCTCATCAAAAAGAGCAACGGACCAGACCCAATCTATTCATATCTCTAGCAAAGTCACGATGAAAGAACTATTAAACTTCTGTTTTGTATATAAAGTGGGGGATGTTCTAAATGAATGAATACCAGTTTATAGAAATACGTTTCCTCTCTGCTACTACTTTCTTACTTTATGACACTTTTTGAGCCCATCAAAGTCGGCGCCGTCCAGCTACAGCATCGTGTTGTGCTTGCACCGATGACAAGACTCAGAAACGACGAAAACAATGTCCCTACAGAGCTTGTAGTTGAATACTATCGCCAGCGTGCCAATCCCGGTGGGCTCTTAATTACCGAAGGTGGCAAGATATCAGATAAGGCTGGAGGGTTTCCACATGTTCCTGGGTAAAAAGCACATGGATTGTTTTTTATTTCGGACAAGAAAAAAATAATGATACAACGAGGGGAGGGGAGTGCTTATTCTGGTATGAAAAAAAGTTTCTATACCGAGCAGCAAATTGAAGCATGGCGCAAGGTCACCCAAGCAGTGCACGAAAAAGGAGGTTATATTTTTGCCCAAATATGGCACGGTGGCCGCGCTGGATCGTCGCTTTATCTTGATAACAAACCACCCCTCGCACCGTCACCCATCGCGGCTGTCGATCGCATCAACGCTTTCACAGGCAAACCATACGAGGTCCCGCGTGAGACAACCAAAGACGATATCCAAGATATCATTCAGCAATATGCGACAGCAGCAAAGGATGCAATCAAGGCAGGATTTGACGGTGTCGAGTTGCATGGCGCCAACGGGTTTCTCATTCACCAGTTTCTCAGCTCATCAGCCAACCAGCGTACGGACGAATACGGTGGATCCATTCCCAACCGAGCTCGCTTTGCGCTTCAAGTGGTAGATGCAGTCATTGAAGCCGTTGGTGCAGAACGCACGGGCATTCGGTTATCGCCGTGGGGCGGGGAAGAAGGGGATGTAACTGACGGAGATACAACATACGAAACCTACAGCTATTTATTGAAACAATTGAACCCCAAAGGCATCGCTTATGTTCATTTTGTGGAACCCCGAGACGATTTCATACGCGAAACAGTAGACTTGGTAAACTCGCTGGATCCGTTCCGCGACATTTGGCAAGGCCCGTTTATTTCGGCAGGTGGGTATACGACCCACCCAGAATCCATTGCTGCTAGAGCCAAGGAAACCGGCGATTTAGTCGCTGTCGGTAGGGCATACATTGCCAATCCAGATCTGGTTGACCGACTCAAGAATGATTGGCCTTTAAACAAGTACAAAAGAGACACCTTCTACGCTCAAGGAGCGGAAGGTTATACCGATTACCCCTTCTATGCTAAAGCTTAGACGTACATTCTATGTCTTTCCCATTTAGTATCACCACTTTAGCAATAAACTGTACCTTTTACTATTATACATATGCATATGGTGAAGAAATTTCATTTTCTTCAAGTGTTGAATCAGAGACCAACTACTCTATTACGTAACATCAATAGAAAGCATACCGCGATGCGTACAGTACATAAATGATATATATTGACCTGATGTAGTGACATCTTTTGAATAATGCATTGCAAGCAAATTTATAGCAGAAGCTGAAGGACCACCGTCTTGCAGTCTATTAGGTACTCGTACAACACATTAGCGAAGCTGTATGCTTATTTGATAATATAAGGAGGGGGATTCAGATATCTCCGTGCATAAGCATAAACATATAAAACGAGCGGTGGCTGTGAGTGGTCGGAAGTTAAGCAAACGTAAGCTGTAGGTTTACAGCCAACAACATCGAGCGTTCCTATGTCGATATGTAACAGATACTTGAAGCAGCTATCCAACACCTCTCCACCAACGACGCGACGCATGAGTCATTCCACCTTGATCCTTAGTTTTAGAATCCATTGTGGTTTACATTCAAGGATATGGAGTGACTGTATAGTGTAAAGAGACACACGAGTGTTACCTTTTCTGAATCTTGCTCAAACATTTGGAGATATCTTGCCTTTTATTAGATTTTGCTTGTATCATACTTTATGGAAAGCGAGATATCTGAAATTCCCCTGAAAGCGTAAAAAACATTATTGTTTCTTTTAAAAAAGAAACAAAACTCTTTCGTAAACACTCTGATTTTGCTTTAGCAGAAACCCGAGAAGTTCATACTGAGGGTACCAGTATAGGACAGTTCACATTTTTAGATAATGAAATGGAAGGGGACAAAATCTAAATGACGGCATAGTGCCGATATCTGATGATGGTAATGATCTATCGGATATGGACGCATCGATGCATATTACAGTATGACGGCATATATAAATTATGATATTGGAAAAACTGATGCATAGATTTATTTGTTTATTGATGAGAGGTGGGGGGGGTGAAAGAAAGAAAGAAAGAAAGGTCGATTTGAAAAGGAGAAAAACCGATATGCCGTATATACAAGAAAGTAAAAAAAAGGAAAAAGAGAAATGTGATACAAGGAAGAAACGGTCTGGCAAACGTACAGTATGCCTAAAAAAGGTATCATGGAAAATATGCTGAATGGTGTGGGGGGGTGAGGTGGGAGTTGTGAATTTGTGGGGTATTGACGGAAATCTAGGAAAAGAATCCAGAAAAGGGAGGTTTTACAAATTGAAAGCGTTTCCGTGATAATATTGGTACGTGTGATTGTTGCTTCCATGATGGACATCACTTTCTTGGGCGGGCATACCGGAAGCGGACCACATGGGCTGCACGTTGTAAGAGTTCAGTCCTGGCATCTCTAGCTGCACCTTTTGTGGGGAGCCGGTAGGGAAAAACGTGTTCTTTTGTTGCAGGTGATGGTGGGGATGGTGGTGGTCGAAGAAGGGTGACAGTGTGTATCTCTTGTTGGCTTCCTCTACAGGCGATAGGTAGTCGTGCGCGCGTTGTTGTTGGGAAGTAGTGACGGATGACGATGGCAAGGTGGAGGAAGAGGATGAGGAGCGGTGCCATTTGACGGAGACAGATCGACCCTCCAGTTTGAGTTTTTGCAAGGAGAAGAGGGCCATGGCAGCATTTGCGTGTGTGTCCATGCTAGATGATGAATTGTGTTAGTTGTATTGTTACTTTCTCAAATCTATCTCGTCTTTCTTACC
The DNA here is from genome assembly GCF_025766255.1 of Zychaea mexicana. NCBI lineage: Eukaryota > Fungi > Mucoromycota > Mucoromycetes > Mucorales > Lichtheimiaceae > Zychaea > Zychaea mexicana. Next base: position 121,614 of record NW_026516770.1, read on the forward strand.
TAACCAAAGCATGGCCTTTTCGATATGTGTCGGCGGTCTGCAGATGAACGTGCGATACATAGCCATACTGTTGGAAATTGGATACGATTGATTGTTCTACATTAGATAGAAGAGTGAGTACATTGGTGACGATAGACAACAGCGTGTCTCATAATACTTACTGGTCACACCATGAGGAAGCTTGCTCACTTTAACGGTTGTCACGTGTAAAGGTGCGTTGGTAAAGATGTGTTCATAGCAGGTATCCTCATCCCCATCGTTCGACGAAGAATCCTCATCGGCTTTGCTGTGTAACTCGTGGTGTACAAAGCTTGGCAAGGTTTCCATGTGGCAGTCGAGTATGGCTCCTCGTAATTGTTTGCCTTGGAGTGCGTTCACCGCTGACTCCGCTGCTGCTCTGTCTGTAAAACTGGCAACAGAAGCATCGGTTGCTTTGCCTGTGGTCTCGTGCCAGAGTGGGCGTACATTTCTGTATAAGTAAGGTAGAGTATATTAGGTATGTTAATGAGATGGTAAAGGGGACTGCGCCACGTCATCGTGCGTTCCGCATAAATAAAGCAATGAAAAGAAGTCATATAACGTACGATAGGTTCTCCTTGAATGGTTCAAGCAAGGTCGCGGCGTCGGTGATCTTTGCCGGTCGGATATAAATAGAAAAGTGAGCTTGGCTTTGGGGTTCTTTCCACTTGGCGACGACATTCTAAATAATGGGGGGAAATGTTTGTGTGAGTCTCCCAGTCATTGTGTTACGAGTTACGAGTTACAAGAGAGAGAGAGAGAGAGATGGCCCCAAGAATGAACGGAAAATGTTCCGGGTCAACAAAAGAAAAGTAGTGATACATACTCTTCCAAAGAGTGACCGACCATCCATAGCCAAATAAGCCTGAGCGGCGCCGTGGTGATCGTGGAAATGAATATAAGCATGACGACATGTATCACCGTCGGCGAGCTTTCATAATGAGAAAAAAAGAAGATTTGAATTTTAGTTCGTTTTCGCGTAACCCAAGTGAGAAGTTCCCAGAGTTCGATTAGATGCAGGGGGCCAATCACAGATGTTCGTCATGGAAGATATGGATAAGATATCTTGTAGGTGTGTAGCCTTCGCTCGTCCCCAATCAAGATAACGTTTGATGGGTGTACGTGGGTTGTTTTTGAGAGATAGAGAGAGAGTGTGTGTGTGTATGTGCGTGGCAAAGTGGCGATGGTGTACTAGGTGTAGTTTCTATCCGCTTACGCTATAACAGCCCGAGTTCTGCTCCATTTGGACGTAGTCGACGGGTGATATTGTGGACAGAACAGCTTGCAGCATCGATTCGTCAACGCGTGGGTCGAGGTTGCAGAGATAGAGCGTTTGGCAGCCTTGGTTTGTCATTGGTGTCTTTGTGGGTTGGATGATGATGATGATGATGATGATGATGAGGCGATGGGTTATTCAGAAAGAAAAGAAAGAGGAGTAAGTGTAAATTTGTAGAAAGAAGAATCGTGAAAATTGGGACTCTGTTTAAATAAGAAATAAAGAAAAAAAAAAAGTTTCAAGTGACACGGAAAAGAACCCCGGCTTTTTCATCACAGCGAAACCACCCTCGTTAGCTCTAAATTTTCCCCGTAGCCACTTGTGCCCACTTGTGCCCACTTGTACAACAATCATGGAATAATGATACGCCCTCAGTCCACAACATGGATCTTGGCCCTTCCGCTTTAAGGATAAATCATGTGTGGTGCAACAGTCCATCAAGAAGAGCTCTCTCTGCACTTACTCCTCTATCCATCACTCACACACACCCCCAAAACCCAGTAATACTTCTCCCTATAAACGGATTTTAGATCGCATGTCTTTTTCTACAGAGCAATTGCCAAGGCTCTCTCAAACAGAAACAAAAGGCACTCAATTTTCACTCGGCGATTGACAGCCGCTCATTTTTTTTTTCTACTATCCATTACGTCAATAACCCCCCATGCCCCACTACATTTTGTACATCTCTTAAAGTCCGTCTTTTTATCTGACAAGGTGGTAAAAAAAGAGCGACAGGCATATCAACCCCGCTAACCTTCGCAAAGCACCTCCTCCTCCCCTTCCCCCCCAAAAAAAAAACAACGAGCAGCAAATTGCATTGTTTTCTCACACCACATTGCACAGCGTGGCCTGTCTAGAATGCGTTGTAATTTTCATTCGGAGATGCACTGGTAAAACCTTGCTAACCATAAGCATTAGCATAAAATAGGCATTACATTAATAACCGTTTCTAGTAAAATAGCAACTCGTCTGGCAGACGATGGTACCTGATCTGAGCGGTCTTTTTTTTTGGTCTCAGTTCCCACGCATTTCCATCCAATCCAATCTCATGGAACTGCTGTCTGTAAAACCCTCAATGTGTTGTGCGTTTCATTGTGCTCAAAGCATGGCCATCCACGGGTTTACTATACCGCACATATGCTGTGCTTGGACATTTTACACACATATGCTTACGTTGATATGTTGTCAATTGGTTAGAGAGTCGAATATTGCAATAAGAATAATGTGTTTTTAAGGACGAATGGTCCCACGATGGATGATGGCGATGCTATTGATTCAGTGACGCAAACAAAAAAAAAAGCATTACATGATGTAAGGAAGGAAGGAAGGAAGGAGGGGGCAGAACCTTGATGTCAGTGATAGAGTGATGGGGGGGGAGGGCTTAAACGGACTTAGACACATGCATGCAAAAGGTGCAACCTGTTTAGAGGATACCTGCTGCAAAAGTGATAGATCATGGCATTTTAACAGACTATTTGTTTGGCAACGAATGACGCTGTATAACAGAAGCGCTATAACTATCTTCTGTAAGGCACTGATGCTTTTGTCGTTGTCGTCGTTAGCTATCTCTTCAGTGGCATCAGTTGAAGTACGGAGAGTGTGTATATCTGTTATGTTCCACGTAGTCGTTGCATACAGATTCGATTTGTCCAGTATGTATCATTACTTACAATTGTTCGTATAGCAAAATCACATTGATAAAAAAGGACTCAATAGCATATGTGCCATGTAAATCGTCCTTTCCTTTCAGGCGAAAGCTCCTGTATTTTTGCAAGTGTAAACAGAGACAACTGCTGCTTGTTCACTTGGTAATATAAATGATGCAACAATACAGAAAATCGTATTATTCAATTAGGATCGAAAGCGATAACGGATGAGGTGATTCACGCTGGCTACATAGAGCACCCATAAGCAATAACAAGAACCATCACTAACCCGGTGCATATTTGTTTTGCATAGCTCAAAGTGCATCTGTGTCTGTGTGCTGTTGCATAGTTCCAAAAGATCACATCATAAAGTACATGAGTCTTTTTTCTGGTAACGTGATAGTGGTGCAAAGGAGGTCATTAAAGACAATTGTCAAGTTCGCATAGATCCAGATGATGATGCATAAAATTTAATCGCGTTCTGTTATAAAGATCGTTCTATATATTTGCCTTTGACGATGGAATCGATAGCGAGAAAGCAGAATATATTATATAAGATGGCCTCTTACTTTTACTGCTCGAGAGTATGTCCCTTGCAAAGAAAAAAACGCGCGCTTCATAGAGTACTTTGGGATCGTTACTGCGTACATGCATTGTTCGTGATATATACACAACTTGCATAGCATGGTAATCCCCGCTCAACTCGCGAGAACAAAAATAAATAACCTCTATTTGGTTTCAACCGAGACATTCGTTTTGTTCTCTTCTTTTTGAAATTACCCACAATGCCATCAAGTTCTGTAATTGACCAATTCAACGAGCTTTCTTCCACCGTAGGCCAATCTCCTCAGTCGCTCGCATTTGCAGAGCACCTGGATAAAGACGACGCTTTAGCGAAATACCGCAACGAGTTCGCCATTCCTGTTAAACGCAATGTGTCTGGTGCGCACCCACACAATGGCAAGTCGATAATGGGGAAAAAATGAGCAATGTTCAGCCTCTTTTTAACCTCGGTACCTTGGTGTATTTCTCTTTTTTATTTTTTTCTGCTGTCACTGTGTGTATAGCTTCTCAACTTGATGAACCCTGTGTTTATTTATGTGGCAATTCGCTTGGATTGATGCCAAAACGGTCTAGCGAACTTGTCAAGGAAGAATTAGACGTTTGGGCTACTCGGTAAGACGCCGTCGTAATCATAGAGTTTTGTGTTTTAATCTCAAACATACACAATTATGCTAGTGGTGTTATGGGCCATTGGGACCATCCTCGTAGCCGTCCCTGGGCTCCTATTGAGGAAAACGTCAGGGGCACCTTTGCCCATCTCGTTGGCGCAAAGACGAGCGAAGTCGTCGCTATGGGAACCTTGACAGCCAACTTGCATGCCATGATGGCTGCATTTTATCGACCCACCGCTGAACGTTTCAAGATCATCATCGAAGCCAAGGCTTTCCCATCTGATCATGTAAAGAAGGGGCCCTAAGGCCGTGGCGTGGGAAAATTCAAAGTGGTGCAGCTTTCATAGAATACCCCACTCATTATTATTATTATTATTATTTATTACCACGGTGATCATCATACCATATAGTACGCTGTGACATCCCAGATTCAATTACACGGTTACGACCCTTCCGTATGCTTGGTAACCATTGCTCCTCGACAAGGGGAAGCCACGTTACGCACAGAGGATATTATCGAGGCCATTCAAAAGGATGATGCCATTGCCCTTGTCTTATTGAGTGGTGTCCAGTACTACACTGGTCAGTTTTTTGAAATGGAAAAGATCACTAAAGCAGGCCATGATCAGGTAACACACAGCCGGACGCGAAAGAACAAAAAGAAAATCACCGAAATTAGTTAAAAGAACTCAACGATTCGAACGGGATATCTTTTTTTTTTGTGCTTTACATCAGGGCTGCGTAGTAGGCTGGGATTTGGCGCATGCTGTGGGTAACGTGCCATTGAAATTGCACGATTGGCAAGTTGACTTTGCTTGCTGGTGCACTTACAAATACTTGAACTCGGGTCCCGGTAATATTGCCGGCGTGTTTGTCCATGAAAACCACTTCAACGACAAGAAACGGCCACGTTTGGCAGGCTGGTGGGGCAACGATAAGACAAACCGTTTCGATATGGCTCCCCTGTTTCGACCGAGTGAAGGTGCCTCTGGATACCAAATCAGTAACCCAAGTGTCATCAACGTGGCCTCCTTGATGGGCTCCTTGGAGCTCTTTGAGAGCGCTACCATGCCCAAACTGCGTGAGAAATCCTTGCGCTTGACCGCGTATCTTGAATACCTCTTGATAACCAAGCTTCAGAAAAAACATATGGAAGCTGGTCACTTTGAGATTTTGACCCCAAGCAATCCAGAGGAGCGTGGTTGCCAGCTTTCTTTGGATTTCCCTGAAAAGATGTTGACCATCTTTGATGCCTTGCAGTCGCGCGGCGTTGTTTGTGACGAGCGCAAGCCTACTGTCATTCGTATTGCGCCTACCCCATTGTACAATACCTATACCGATGTATATTACTGTGTATCCTACTTGGAGGAAATTTTGGACCAAGTTTTTGCTTAATGTGAACTTTTTCATTTGAACCCTGTATCACACAAACAGTACGCCAGTTCTCAGGCTATAACACAAAAAAATAACGGTGTCATCACAATGGATTAGTGGGTCTTTGTGTTAAAGCATTGTATTTATTTATTAGGAACAAGGATATAATTACAAGTAGTGAGCGTTTCCTTTTTCTAAAGCCCAGATTATAGGTCATACTTTGCCTCGAGATATTCATAGATATCTCCAGACGGCTCGTCCGGTGCTGGATCGCGCCAATAGTAGGCAAAGACACTGTCGAGCCACCTGCGGTTCACCTCCTCACCACGAGCAAACGGGCTTTGCAAACTGTTCGAGTGCTTACACTGCGAAGGCGCTGTATAGCACCATGGCACGATCGCCCACGGCTTGAACCCATTCCGCAACACCCGCTGATAGATGCGATAATACAACATGGGCAGCTCCACCTTTTTCTGATCCTTCTGCAACGCCTTGGCCTCGGCAAGCATTTCACACAGATACGGCGAGTCTTGTCGGAAATGCAGCATACCAGTCTGTGAGAACGGATTGCCCTCGACACTCGAGAAACAATCGCCTTGTGCAATCCAATCCAGTTCCAACAACGGGGTCAGTTCACGTACGAAAAAGGCGGACGGCTCAAACCATACACCGCCGTACTGAGCAAGCGCTAATAATGGCATCAGCTCCAGCTGCTGCTGCTGCTGCTGCTTTTCTTTCGCCGTGGCGACCACTTGGACCGCAATCCGAGGATTGCTTTCAATGTGTTGCCAGTAAGGGGATGCCAAGAGGGATTCTTGGGTACTGTCGGCCCACACGACCAGTCGCGTGGTGGTACTGTTTTGGGTCGCCAAGAATGATTTGACAGTCGCCAGCTCGGTTGGGCCAAAGTGGTTCTTGTCAAAGCGGGTGTGGAAAATGGTGTCGTGTGAGGGGATCTGAGGAGACGGTCGGACAGTCGAAGCAAAGCCAAAACAAGTGTCGTCTTGGAGACGGTGGCCGGGTATAAAGTTGTAGTGATGCAGACCTTGGCCTTGTTGGTAATCACTGGAGAGATGCTTGAAGCAGGTACCGTCATGGATCAGTGGCTCAATCACTGCAGGTGCTGGTGGGGAGAGCCATTGTCGAAAGTAAATGCGCATGTGGGTGTCCACCCGACAAACGATAAAAAACGTGATTGCTGTGGGGACTATAATGAAGAGTGCCCATTTCAAAATGCTGAATAAAATTACTTGCGGCTTCCGTCGTACTCGAGTTGTGTATTGATTGAGGCTCATATAGACAGTTGATGAGGCTGACCAGGGCCACCGCATCGTATGTGTATATGTGCTGTGTAAAGTATGGAAAAATATCCTTGGATAAAAGGAGTTTAGGTGATTTGATCTACCCCGTTCGATGCTAAGCTTTAAATCTACGGCCTGGATTGATATGCCTATGACAGTAAGAGCCAATTATCCGATGATTTATATTTGGTATGCCATTCGCGACGTATTGCTGTCTGATCCTTCGGAGGTGGCGACGGATGAATCGGGGACATGCCAAATATTGTATATCTATTATAAGACGAGAAAAGATGAATTTGGGATGTGATAACAAGGGTCTCTATATTCAGTGTCACCTTCATGTATTGGGACTAAACTCTTTGGTGGATGACGACTGAAACAGCTCAGTTATGTGGATCAAGAGCAATTATTTCGAAACAAAGTCGTTGCGCATATACTTCTTTTTTCTTTCTCGTGTGTTATAACGACTTTTCCATGGTGAACAGATCATGGATTTTACCAGTCGAAAACAACTGTTATCGCGTCTTTGCAATGTGCCATGCTCAAGTCTTTTACTATAAAGCCTATAAGCTACCGTAAAAGTACGCAGCTAAACACGCACACAAAAAGAAAAAGTATAACAAACGAGCGAGGGCCCCGCTTCTTGTTTCTGCCGGTTTAAACTAGAAAGAAAGGGAAGCAGCATGCAGAGTATTGTTGTAATGTCTTTCCATATCAAACACTATAAATCTGCAATTTTACATACTAGTAGATTACCAATATGATAACGATGAGATCTAGTTATCTATAACCGACCCAAGTCCTAACTAGTTAGCGCAAAGACATAGTACAAGATGAAAGAAGTCACTTAAACATAAACTCACTATTGTATTTACATAGTACAACCTCAGATTTACGCAGACATCCCTGTTGTGCTGTTGATTCTCCTATCAAAGATAATGATCTATTATGCAGTGTTTTCGTGTCTTCTCATTGCGTTGTATCAAAAAGTAAAAACTTTGGTAGTTGCTAGCATGTTCTGCTCGTCAGCGATAAACTGTCCCCATCTTGATCATTCTTTTCTACCCTATATTATATCCATTTCTATCAACGTTTCCCCCACCCTTTTTCACTATATAACACACACCAATCATTTGCTATGGAGACACCATGAGCCGCCACCTGTTCTAGGTGGAGTATTCAACGTCAATATTGCCATGTATATTCCTTCACATATAAATAGGTAGTCATGGTGATTGCTGGATTGTTTGCGTAATATATTTTGTGCTATGAACATGTTTTGCATTTGTGTATGGCGTGCGCGTGTGTTTGCATGACGTGTATGAGGAGAGAAAAAGGTGCAATATTATGTGGGGTGGTGAGGGAGGTGGGTGGGGCAGCGGCAGGATATATATGTAATGTTTAGTGGTCCAGGATACGGAGATTGCCAGTGACAACCTTGTTCTCGAGAATGGCACCCGAAGGGATATCAATGCGCTCACCATGGTTGGCTACAATGATGACCGTGCCACGCAGCTCGACATCAGCACCAAATGTGACATCGCCAGTGACGGTCAAGTGATCCAACTCGAGGATATGAGGGATGGTCTTGAACCGAGACAAAAAGTGCTGAACCTTCTTGAAATGGTCACCAAGCTTGACAAGAGGAACCGTGTTGAACATGCGCTGGGGATTCACCGCAAGCTGGCCGTGCACAAGGGAATACAGGTTGGACGTCACCAAGAACAGATCCGAGGTTGACTTGACGGGCAAGAAGCGAGTACGCGGTACATTGACACCATGGGCGTTGCGGAAGTGCTTGATACCAGCACCCACAGCCGTCTCCAGTTGGATGACCTTTTCGCCAGTATCCGTCGTCTTGTTGTTGACAATGATCTCCAGATCCATCGATTCTTCCTCCAGGACACGCTTGATGGCTCGGAGGTTGATCCACAAGTTGTTGGTGTTGAAGATCTTGAATTTCTTGATCGACTTGAAGTCCTCAATATGCTCGCTGGGGACCTGCGCAATTTCCAACAGCCGGATTTGGCCATTGTAGTCAACCAAAGTACCACCCTTGATATCAGCCTTCGTCTTATCCGTCAGTTCCAACATAAACTCGGCGTCGCTCTCGACCATGTGATGCAGAATCTTCAGGTCCACGGTGGCACCCAGGTTGTCCACATTGGAAATAAAGAGGTACTCCTTGCCTTCGCCCAACAATTGATCCAGCAAACCCGAGTTGTACAACGACTCGTAGAGATCACCGTGGCCTGGGGGGTACCACTGCTCGATGGGCGAGTCGGGCGAACGGGGCACTGGCAACAGGGACTCCTTGTTGATACGTGGATGGCGGCTCTGGTTGAACGTCGTGATGTTGATGTTGTGGGTGGCATACTTTTGTACGATACGGCGGGTTTCTTCGTCCGTGTTGAATGAGTTCATCAAGATAAATGGGACATTGACGTCATGTTTCCTGTTGAGGTACTATTCACGTAATTAGGGCGCGGGAAGACAAAAAAGTAATAATGATGTGAATTTAGCGCACAGTCCAACTGTCCAACAGCCGATACACACACACACACACACATACACATACACATACAGATACACAAGAAAGCTATTTCAAGAACTCTCCCACTTATCGAACGTATGAATTCAGTATCATCAATTTACCTCAATTTGACGCACGCTCAAGTCCAAAAAAGTCATGCCGTCACGAACTTCAATCGCAGATTTAGGACCGACACAGCCCATGGTGGTACCCAAACCGCCGTTGAGCTTGAGCACAGCCAACTTGTTCAACTCCTGAGCCGAGGTAGACTCGTTCAACGTGCTGTAATGCACAATCTGCTCGGGCGAAGGAGACTGGATCTTGTCCCAATCCCTAATGTTTTGTGTGGGAAATGTTAGAGGGTCATCTGACTTGCACTGTACCGGGTGTTCCTCCCCCTTCCCCCATTCTATTTTCTCGGATCTGCACACTTACAGTTTAGCTCCCTTGGCCTTTTCGTCCATAAATCGGGTGAACAGCATGTAGAAGCCATCCATCTCTTGTTGGAAGAACTATTGCCCATTGATGTGTTGTCATCAGTACCCTCTGAACTACTCTCACCAGGTTTCATTTCATCCAACCCCAATGATTAAAAGAAATGGAGGAGGTAACCACAAACCTTGCGCTCGTCCTCTGACTTGATCTGTGCCGCCAAACGGCTCAACTCGGTCTTCATGGCCTTGGCCGCAGCTGCAGAGCTGGCGCCTTGAAAATCCTAGATATCAACAGGACAAGATTAGAACAGGCGAGCCCAGAGAAAGACCTTTCGCTCCATAAAAAAGAAAAACGCGTGTCTGGCATGACATATGCATAGTATGGCCAACAAGCAGGCACATGGAAAAGGTACAAGGTATATCCACTTACGAGCGTCGAGAGAGTGTGAGGGTGATGTCTGTCGGGAGGTGTAATTCCAGCGGAAGCTTTTCGTCCAAACGATGCCATGTTTGAAATCTGCTAAAGTGGGAGTGGAAATGAAGATGAAAGAAAGAAGTTTCTGGTTCTCTCGCTCGAGCTCCTGGGAGACGCAAGCATATTTATTGGGCATAGTGCGCGTTCAAAAGTCCGCTCTCGGCGAAGCGTTGGCTTGCTCCCAAAATAAAACCACACACACACACACACACACCCCAAAGGCAGCATAAATTCTGCGGGATAAATCATTGACTTTAATTTTTCACTTTTCGGAAAAGACGGGTTCGGGCTACTAGCCAATGATTCTGGCAATCATGGGATATTCTGAGCACAAACGAAACCGGTTGGTCTGGTGACGGTCATTGTTGCTTATGAAGCGAGTGGCAGCAAATCTCTGCTCGCTGTCCTTGTTCTGTCTCTTATCGATCCGGGAACAGAAAATAGAATAGACGAATTTCAATTGGTTGGGACTTTTTGATCCGTGATCATTACCTGCAGTGTTGATTGGTCATCCGTACATCTTTGCTCGTATTCTCGGGCTTTTCGCGGATGTGCTTGGAAAGCAAGGGCTGACAAATGCTTTTACGCCCACGCCAGATCCCTAACGTACGATCATCTATATACATTATCATTACTGTATTCCACTCTGACTGCCTAAACCCCCCCTCCCTCCCTGCTTTATTTAAAACCGAAAAGGTGCAAAGATAGCTCTAACTTACCTCCGATTGAAATTTCATCGGGCACGCCGATCATCTCGGCTCTGCAAAATTATCCTTGTAACACACACAATATGTAAAGTAGCGGGCTAGAGCTATTTTGGACATTTCCCAACTTTACTGGTGCCACCTTTTTCTGTTTGTACCATCGCCAATATAGACTTGTTGTTGGGCTGCTGTATGGATACATGCTTGCCCTGGAAGTGTTGTAGGTCATGATTGACCTAGATTCGCGCAGGAAATCATAGTGACGTCGTGCTGTTTCGCTTTCATAAGATTCAATGATCATAATGATGATGTTATATCTCGCTTTTCCTTATAATCAAAAGAACATGTATTCTTAGAATTCCCCGTACATTACATGTACGTTTATACCCCAAAGATGCCAGACAAAAGAAAAGTTGGGGCCTTTTCTTCTCCAAAAAGGATGTGTTTTCTTTGTGGACAAACTTAAAAACTGTCTTGATATAGCTGTTGCTGAAAAGCCAGAACAGACTGCAGGGTACAGCAAAACCATCAGAAACGAACTTTAAAAATGTCTAAATTTGATACGATAATGACCCCACTTGTTTGCCACAAACTGGCCAAGTCTTAATTATGATCCTTTCTTGATTTTCTAATTAGATCCTTGTTTTGAAAAAGAAAAAATGGACCCTTCCAGGGCTCTGTACAGGGTTCCTTAAAACACCGCGCGCCGTATCGCGGTTTCAGCCAGTGCACTGCTCCTTCTTTGCCAGCACTTCCTCATTAGCGTATGGTTGCCAAGGAAACAACAAGCGAGTAGAATAGCGAACAAATAAGCAGTAACTACGTAACAAGTACGATTGTGTGTTAGTTTTTGCTCGCATTGAACCGCCTTCGATCTTATCTTCAGGAATGGCTTGTATGTAACCGTCAATAAACTGTTATCACAGCGGCCCTATCATACTGAAACATGTGTTGCAATATAACAGTGATGTAACATTGGAAATTGTATCCTACTGCAACCCCCGTCCCCGACTTGAGTCAGTAGCTCTCTCTTCTTTGAAGCACACACGCATGTATCTTCTACATTGCTTGACATCCGAACCGGAGTTGGTTTATGCATTAATAGCTCTTTTGTTTACATAAGAGTCCATTGCTATTTCTCTTTTTATTGATCCGTGGCCTAGTGTAATGTTGTCACTGCAGGGTATACCACAAAAAAATGAATGTTTTATATAAGCTCATCAATTTTAACAATGAGGCACTTGAGCTGACAATGATGCTGGCTACTATTTGGAGATAACCAACGCATTTGTCTTACATAACAGACCACAATTCAACATTACCACAGGATTACCCTCTGCACCTTATACATAATGCGAATAAAGTTGAGAATATCTATCTGCGGTAATAAACATCCTTAGGTGACAGTTGTCCACACAATGAGTAATGGTCTTTTGAATCAGAATGCTGCTGTAACATAAAAGGAGGCGAGTTTATGCTTTCAATGTTTACTCTCTTTCCTTCCTTCCATTAAATCTTTCGTCCTTTCTTTCTCGAAGCTCACAAATGACGAGGTTATTGCATACCTCGTCGACTCCAATAGATCGGAGCGATCCTTTAAAGCAATTAAATTCAGACGTTCTTGAACAGGTATTTTCTCAATTCACGCAAAGTGACATTATCGAATGCATGCTTGTGTGCCGCCTTTGGCGCGAACAAGCACTGACACTATCGTTCAAGCCATGGCAAGATCTCCAGCTGAATGGCAAAAAAGAACGACGACTTCCTCGAAGACCTCCTCCTTTCAGCAACTATATTCGCACCGTGCTCTTTGACTGCTATACAAATACAATGTGGGACAATTACCGCTTCTATCGTCAACTACGTACCGTCATCGAGTCTTGGGGCTGTCAAAATATCAGTACGCTTGGTAAGTTCCTGCGTTTGCTGATTTTGTGTCACACGTGAGTTTTAAATGCAGTAGCAGTAGTGATACAGACAGAGTGAAGGAAAAAGAAAACGATATGTTGACTTACACATGTACATACCATTAAATATCATCTAGTATTCACCAGATGTCATTCTGGTGTTGAACAGCACTTTATCAATCTGTTGAAGAAACTGACAAACAGTCTGCGCGTGCTTATTTTCGACGAGCAGCCATCTAACCTACCATTTCTCGCTATTCTTGCGGCATGTCCCAATTTACGAACCCTCCATTTCCAGCTGCAGTTTGAATATCACTACAGCATGTATGTTGAAGACCCAATATCTGCACCACTACTAGCAAAAGAAGAAAAGAAGAACACAACTATCACGTTTGACAATTTGACATGCATGTCTCTGGATTACGTATTGAATACAAACCAGATCAACAACATCCTGCGACGGTGTCCGAATTTACGCTGCGTGCGGTATGGCAGCAACACGATCTGTAGGTGGCAATTCACGGATCTGAGCAGTATAATAAAACATTGTCCGCGTGTAGAATACATTGAGTGTAACCGCTTGGACAAGGGCGACGACCGTATAGACGACAATCTCAATGGCACATTCTACACAGAGCAGTCATCAAAATGGAAGCAATATAAAGACAAGGATAATTCATGGTTCTTACGACGTGCGTTATCGGGCAAGCATGATGGTTTACGTGTATTCAAATACGTTGGAACGAAGTCTAGGTTAGACGATTTTGGGGACATTGTCAACGTGTTAAAATACAGTCAGGACTCGCTCGAGACTTTGCAATTGGCAAATTGTCAATTAGAAGCTCTTCTTAGCAAAGGCAGTCGCAACAACATCCAGATGCGCAACCTTCGAAAATTGGTCATTGGAAACGATATCTGTACTTCCACGAGCGAGCTATGTGCATTCATTAGCCACTGTACTATGCTGACACACATTCAACTTGACGCAACTTTGGAAGTTCTGACCGCTCCGGCGTTCGTAAGGGTCTTGAAACGACTACCAGCACTGACAACACTCGGATTTCGATTACCTTATGAATCCTTCTGGTCGCAACAAATTCGTCAAGATCGAATCACAACATCTCTGCTGCAAGCACTGGGATCTCACTTTTCTGGCAACAACGATGATAGCTGTTGTTCTATTGCAAATTTGACTTTTGGCACCGCTACACAAGGATTTCCGATATCCAATGCTATTTTGGACGCCATCAGCTCGTTTGGTGTTCTGCGCTCCATTGAACTCCACAACAACGGTGAATACTTGTCCGAGTCGCAAAGTCTTGACAAATTTACAGATATGCTTTTAAAGAAAAACACGTTACTCCAACGCATGTGGTTAAGAAACTTTGCCTTGTCAATCTATGCTTTTGTCTATCTCGGTCGTTTGGTTACATTGCAGGAACTACGCTTGACACAATGCTCTACAATATACCAAAAAGCTCTAGAAATGCTTATCAAGCACAAGGTACTAGAAAGGTGCTATTCGCTCAAGATTTTGACAGTAGAGGGCCATCCAACGCATATTTGGAGATATCAAAAGAAGTGCTTTAATTACTTGAAAAGCAATGGCTATTACAGAAAGGGGTGACGAAGAAGGTGGCAGCAACATGTATGGTGTGCAACATGTTTTTGTGCTCAAATAACTCTTTTTTATCCATCATTGATAGTGCTTTGTATCAGCATCCCAAATAAAAACCGATACCAATATCTTTGCTAACCCAAAACCTTCAGAATTTATGTATTACGTTAAAACGTCTACACATCATCTTTATACCATAGAGACAATTGACTGCATGCATATCATATACATTCTTGCTTCTTGTACATAGTCAAGAAGGATCGTATCACTGTTTTCTCTTCTGTGTAGAATTGTCGCTACCACTCAATTCCACTCTACCTCATCAACAGCCTCCAAGGAATCTTGTATGTCAAATTGGGCAAGGACAGCATCATCTTTAAGTTCTTGCTACTGAATATACGTCACTTACACAATCCCTCTAGGGCTGCAGATGCTCACTTGATATTTGCATTGATCCGTATGCTTTAAGTATTAAGCGCACTGCTTGCTCCTGTTCATGTCTGTGGTAACGTGGAGTTTGGTCGTCATGAGATACGAAATGGATGGTATAACAAGAGTTCCAAGTCTCGCCTATGCTCAAACGTATACGGTATCTATGATCATGCTCGTGCATATTGTAAAGACTTGCAATATTTTTTGCCCTAGTGTATACTGTGAAAGGAAAGGGCGTGATTAATTGAATATTGGATATTAGCTTGTACGCTTGTTAGATGAAAACATGCCTTATTGATACAATCACTCTTTAAACAGACGGCATGCTATTATATAGCAACGCCTCAGCGTAGCCTTTCTCTCATCTCTTCGTCTGTGCTCAGCATTTTTGCGGGTTATAATGCAGCAATCCGAGAATTCCATATAAAAAGCACAGCCATAGTATTTTTCCTCTTTCTACGCTATTATGCCGGAATTTGTCGAAGAAGAACCACCGAGCTACCAGCACGCTTTCCAAGCTGGTCTCGATGAAGATTCCGTTGTTCACGAATTTGGCCGGTTCAAGGACACCAGTCTCGATTCATTCGAAAGAGGCGAACTATTTGTACAAGCATTCCGATCCCAGATCAATGGAGCTGTTCCTCCAGAATTAGTGGAACAAGTGCGCCAACATGGGCTTCAATCTGTACAGCGACTGGATCAAACGACACACAGTAACTCATTATTTAAGCACCCTTTGGCTACTGCAAACCAGCCGCCGTTTCATATTACTACCATGTCCGGTGATGATAGTCTTACTCCTATTGTCGAGTTTTGGCCACGGCTGCGTAACCGTGGTAATGATATGGATTGGGATATCACGTTACAAGCGACGCATCCATACCTTGTATCCTATGGGGAAGGTGATGATAAAGTACACTCGCTGCATTATTTCGAAATCACAGTGCAAGAGGCCAAATCCGATGTGGTCTTGTCAATAGGATTGTCGACAAAACCATATCCTCTATTTCGAATGCCAGGTTGGAACAACCACTCGATCGGATATCATAGGTAGATGATGATAGAAAGGAATTCTTATTCATTATAATGTACCTGCTGTAAAGAAAAAGGAACACATGAAGAGGGGAAGGGAAAGGCGAAGCTAAATAACATATACAATGCATAGTGACGATGGAAGAAAGTTTATCGACGACGCCTCAGGAGGTCAAGATTACGGACCGAGCTGGAAAAAAGGCGATACTGTCGGGTGTGGCTACTCTCCCACGGAAGGCAATGTGTTCTTCACGAAGAACGGACAGATGCTAGGCATTGCGTATTCCAGCATATCCCCGCTAAACTACTATGCTAGTCTGGCAGCAGATGGCCATGCCAAGGTTAATGTCAACTTTGGTACACGACCTTTCCTCTATTACCCACCACCTCCTCCTCCCTCTTCTTCTTTTTCGTATCCTCCTCCTCCACTGTAGTACTGTATTGATTGAAAAAAAAGAATAAAAAACAAACAATGCATATAGAAAGGAAAACACACAACATTCTTTTTTATTTTATTGCTGCTGAGCGATCGTGGTGGTATCTGGTTTGGGGGTCAAAGTCGGTTTGTTGGATTCCTCCGTTGTCGTGGCACCACCAGCAGCAGTATCGGGAACAAGTGGGCTCTCCTTGACAGGGCTTGAGCTGGAGCTTGAGTTTGGGTTCGAATGAGGAATCGTGTCTGGCGATGGATGTTCTGATCCGATCGCTACTTCGGGCTCCTTGCCCGCCTTTGACAATGCATAGTCACCGGAGTCAAAGTACTTGCGCTCCTACAAATGTCAAGGAAAAGCTATTGTGAACTGGCAGCTCTTCATTAGCTTAAATAAATGAGATTGGGAAAAAACAAACCTTTAATTTATGGCCCAAGAGATCCTTGCGATCAGGAAGCTTGCCATACATTCGAAACAGTTTCCGCTCTTCCTCATTGAGTTGCTATATGCAGAAAAGTTGAACCAGTCAGCGGGCTCTGCTTCCTCAAACCTTGCAATCCCCTTTTGTTTTTCCAAACGACAAAAGAATGCTCACACTTAAATCAATCTTGTTTGCTTTTGCAGGATGCATAATTTGTTGTTGTTTTTTCTTGCGAAGCTAAATGGGCACTACTGGAAAAAGAGAGAAGGGTGCAACACCAACTTTTTCGTCTCACAGTCCAAAGAGTATGGTGCGTGCGGGTGGCACGCAACTCCGCTGGTTGTGCTGTCTCGATGCGTGCGTATTGATTGCGTTGATTGTCATCCACCACATAAACCCTTGCACATCACTTTGACGTCAATACTAGCTCTTATATAAAAAAGATGTTCAATTCGACTGCTTTCTCTGTTTTACTTTTTCCTTGAATCATTAATTAAGAATAAAGAAAATACCATGTCTACTGATTCTGCTACTACCACCTCTTTTACTACTTCAGGCGTTCAGTTGGATGTGAACAAAGTCAGTGACAGCGATCTCGCACCTTATGTTACGCTGCAGCGTGCAGCCAATTATCTGGCGGGAGCCATGATTTTCCTAAAGTCAAACGTGCTACTCGAAAATCCGCTAAAACCGGACGATATAAAGCCAAGACTCTTAGGCCATTGGGGTACTTGCCCGGGCATTAACTTGACCTATGCACACTGCACGCGCCTTATCAAGCAACACAATCTCAACATGTTGTTCGTGACCGGACCAGGCCATGGCGCCCCTGCCAACCTTGCCAACCTCTTTCTCGAACGTTCCATCACAAAGTATTATCCAAAATACTCGTACGATCGGGAAGGTCTCGAGCGTTTGATCCGCGGCTTTTCTTGGCCGTCTGGTTTCCCAAGGTAAAGAATAATTAGCATCGTACTTCATGATAGGTTCTCAAAGAAGAATGTGGCCACTTAAACTACAAACTGTGCTATTTTTCTTATAGCCATACTAACTCTGAAGTGCCGGGCCAAATCCATGAAGGAGGCGAGTTGGGATATGCACTCGCTGTAAGTTTTGGTGCTGTACTCGATAATCCTGATTTAATTGTCACTTGCATAATAGGAGGTGAGTGGCGACGTTTCACAACAGCTCTTCTTATCGTTTTCGACAAAGTTTGAACATGATTCTACGTTATAAATTTAGACGGCGAAGCCGAAACTGGACCCACAGCAACTGCATGGCATGCATTCAAGTACTTGGATCCAGCAAAGTCAGGCGCTGTGCTGCCCGTGCTTCATTTAAACGGTTTCAAAATTGCTAATCGTACCATTTACGGATGTATGAGGTGAGCTCATATTTTGTCGTGGAATCCCCTTTAAATTTTTGCTGCAAAACAAATCTAACACAGCATATTGGCTGCTATAGTGACGACGAATTGATTGCTCTATTCAGTGGCTATGGTTATCAAGTACGCATCGTTACTGACAACATGGATACGTTGCAACGTGACATGGCCGTATCCCTAGGTTGGGCGGTGCAAGAAATCCAAGCGATTCAAAAAGCAGCGCGGTCGGGCAACAAGCCGATATACAAACCCCGTTGGCCCATTGTCATCCTGCGCTCACCCAAAGGTTGGACTGGACCTAAAGAAGCCCATGGCAAGCCTATTGAAGGCACCTTCCATGCTCACCAAGTACCCCTGCCCAAAGCCAAAAAGGATGATGAAGAACTCAAGCTGTTGGAATCGTGGTTGTTGGAATATCATCCAGACAAGCTGTTTGACAAAAAGCATGGCTACGCACCCGTAAAAGAAATCCAGGACTGTTTTCCTGACGACGAGGCATTGCGGATGGGTATGCGCATCGAGACCCATGAAGGGTCCTACAAGAAATTGGATACCCCTCGTTGGGAAGACTATTGTATCGACAAGGATGAAGACACATCGTCTATGGACGCAACAGGTGGATATCTCGCCGAAGTGATCAAGCGTAATCATAGCACGTTCAGGATCTTCTCGCCTGACGAATTGACATCCAACAAATTGACGCGTGTACTTGACGCCACAAATCGGACGATGGAGGTAATATACACGTAAAGCTCTCTGTCGCATTCATGATAAGCTGATATATCAATATACTTTCCAGTGGGATAAGGATCTCTTCACCAAAGGCGGTCGGATCATCGAGGTTCTTTCAGAGCACACTTGTCAGGGTCTCCTGCAAGGCTACACATTAACTGGAAGAACAGGTTTATTCCCAAGCTACGAAGCGTAAGTAGCATTCGTACTTTTCTTTTTAACAGTAATAGAGAGACTATGCTCATTTTCAATCAAATACAAAAGGTTCCTTGGTATCATAACGACTATGCTGATCCAGTATGCCAAGTTTTTGAAACTGGGAGAAGAAACGCTATGGCGAAGACCAGTGCCATCCATCAATTACATCGAGGTAAAAAAGGCGATTTCTTCTACTTGCGTATCAAGATGAGAAGGAAGAAACAAACTCACATGCTCGCTTTGAATCTTGTAGAGTAGCACATTATGGCGACAAGAGCATAATGGGTTCAGTCACCAAAATCCAGCCTTTTTGAATAACCTGATGAATTTGAAATCAAATATGATCCGCATCTATCTCCCACCTGACGCCAACTGCATGGTCTCAACGATCGACCACTGTTTAAGATCTACCAACTATATCAATCTTGTTATTAGCGCCAAGAACCCCACCCCGCTTTGGATCACTTCGGCCGAAAAAGCCGCCGAACACTGTCGAGCCGGTATATCCGTATGGTGCGAGTACAGCACAGATGGCGGTAAAGAGCCAGACGTTGTGATTGCCGGATGTGGTGTCGAGACAACATTCGAGGCCGTTGCAGCTGCAGCTTTACTTCACAAAGATTGTCCCGATCTACGTGTGCGTCTAGTCAATGTCACAGATCTGATGGTGCTTGGTCAGACCCATTCACATAGATTGTCCCAAGACGAATTCGAGGCTATTTTCACACCGGATAAGCCTGTTGTTTTCAATTTCCATGGATATCCTTCGGCCATCCACAGTCTTGCTTATGATCGTGTCAGTGGCAGACGCATGTCTGTGGTGCGTATATATATTCCTTTGGGGTTGAATGTTATACTACTATGTATACAGAATCAGAAAAGTGTGTGTGATAATAGTTTTTACTTATGGATAATGTCTATCAATAGCATGGATACAACGAGGAGGGAACCACCACTACTCCTTTCCGAATGCTTACGGCGAATGGTAAGATCTGTCACAGATTCGCTGCTGCTTCATGATAGAACGAAGGAAGAAATCTTTATAAGCTTACTAAAACTTTGTAATGGTTTTGGCGTTTTCCACGCAAAAACAGGATGCTCGAGGTATGATCTTGCTATTGACGCATTACATAAAGTTCAGCCCAACCATCCTACGGTCAACATCAAGGCCCGTACATTAATTTCGAATTATCAGCATGCGATCCGTCAGCATGAAAAGTACATTGAAGAATACGGGACAGATCCAGAAGAGTTATCTCAAAAACCTCGTTTTTAAGCTGCGGATTGGTATTCTACATTCGAGATCAGCATATTCTTTCAACTCTAAAAAATAAAAAACTATGGATGTCAATTTTGATGGGATGAATAGATAATTATTTGAGAGGTTGATTCTGGCGATATAATGTATGCAATTTTCACTCATGCTCACCAAGCGAACGGTAACTGCCAGAATGATTTTCGCCTGGGTTGAACGACTAGCCCTCTCGTTCGCTCGGTGAAGAAACGCTTAGCAGAACCTAAAACAGCAAGACCGCAAAATATTCCGGACGAGGCTCGAGGTTTATTTCCCTTTATAAGTGCAATGTTCCGTCCTGGGAAGATAGAACTGGCAGTTTATGCGGTGACCTGGAAAATCGAAATGCCATCATAGATATGATGCGAATGCATTATTATTGGCACCCGAAACGAGCAGCAGTTGTATTTTCGCGCTGTGGAAGAAATGTACACTTGTGCGTGGATATCGCCTTGCCTGATGCTTGGGTGTATCTTTATAGGAGATGGTAAGCTCCTGAATGGTGGGTTAGATGGGCACGAAGCAGCATTCCCGAAAGCTATCCCGTTGGCAAAAACCACGATGATGATCGAAGCTCAATGGAGGGTTTTTAAGAGAGAATTCCTTATCAATACGCGCAGACCGCGATTGGATATGCTTGTGTGGATTATCCTTGAGAGGCAGGCACCCATCGTACACAACAATTTTTCTTTGAAAATTGTCAATCGTCGCGAGACATTGGATTGGGAAGCTGCATTCGCACGTGAATGGCGCAAGCTAAAAGATCGTAGTGGGCAACAACGGCAAAATGTGGACACACACCACCATGTATCGCTGGACCGCTGGACTTGTGGTTGTCCGTCCTTTGCTGCTAGTCGGTTTATGCTTTGCAAACATTTGATCAGTCGTTATCACCGCGCCAATCCCTGTCTCTCAAGCCCGTTTGCAGCACACGAGTATTACATTCATTATAGTTCTTTACCGCCTTTTGTACAAATAGAAGAAGTAAATTTATTTTTTTAATCTGCCACCAAATGAGAGACAAATATCGTATTTAGCTATTTGTAGCCTCGTTATTATCTTATGGTTCAGTGGAAATTCCTGACGCTATCCTTCCACCACCATCACATCCGCCATCAGCATCAGTGCCAGCACCTACTACTACGTCTTCTGTGCCAGCTATGCAATCAACTGTTTCTCCGTCTTCTCTTGTACGTACTTCGCCAGTTAGACGTGACAATACAGAGCACAACACACGCTTGGCAACTCTTCGTCCTACCTCGTCTGATGTAGTCAGTTCTTCTGACTCAGAAGATGAACCTTTATTGAATCCACGTCGACTGCGCCAACCGCAACAACAACAGCAATCGCAACCACAACCACAACTACAACCACCCCTGCCTGAGGAAGACGACCATGATTGGGCGAGCCAGCGTGATGCGGAGCAAGGGATTGCCGATACTCTTCATGAGTTGAATGCAGGAATCAATAATTATCGTACGATCCTTAGAAGACGACAGCGCGAGGTAGTCGACCGCAAACGCACTCGTACCGATAGAATCGACAAATATTTGACAGTAGTCGGCCGGTATCGAGCAGACGAACAAGACAAAGAACGTGGCGTGACGACCACCCATTCACTCGCTATCTCTAGATTCCATTATAGTTTCCATTTATCTCGACCTTAGATTTCTCTTTTATTATTCATCCATCTATCTCAACATATTTACATAGCTTACTAAATTTCTCTACCTTGATCACAAGATCAAAAGTGCTTATATCAGGAGTTGCACATGTCATGTTACGAAATTAGACAGATACAGAGAAGATATCAGCATGGACACTGCAAGAGATTGATGCTAACTGTCCAGGGATGGAAGGCTCCATGAAAAAAACAACATTTTATACATGATGCAGATAAAGAAGTTGAGATAATATAACAGAAAAGGCTACAGTACATAGCGTGCTATTTTATATAGTGTGCGTGCGGACATAGTAATAGTAATTTCATAGTTATTTATCAATCAGAGCTTGATTAGCATTGTATTCTGAAAAACGGATTTTGGTTCGGTTACATGATTAACCGACCGGAGAAATTAATTTCCGAAATCGGGTTTCCGCGATTTTTTTGAAACGGCTTGGTAGGCGCGTGATCGATATATTAAGTGGCAAATTCATGAGAGTTGGAAATTCGTGTAACACCAAAATGTGCATGGATAAAGGAATGTCCGCGGAGTGAGTTTTTCCTGGTATACGTTAACTTTCACGAACGAAAAAAAGGGAACTTAATGTTTGAAATTTGAGGGGTGTTCATTGTATTCATTTCATAACGCCTCCTAATTTTAAAAAACTACAGTGAGTTGATTACTCAGGCAACGGTGTTTGTCCCTGCTTTATGTATTGGTCTCTGTCTCTGTCTCTGTCTTGGTATTACCGTAATGGGTGTTTCAATGCTTCCATTTGCGACGACATCTCTTAACAACAAGTTTGGCGGCTCTTCGTACATGAATTATTCATCATTTCTCGCCCTGGCTGTACGAGTCTGTCAACACTTGAAAGTTGTGACAACATTGTTTTGGCTTACCATGATATTTCACAAACACACGTATATTGAGACGTATCGCATTTTCGGTTTCATCTGTCTTGGAATGTACGTCGTCACTTGCATCACAGTATATTCTCGCCACAAGAAATACAAGGACGTTGAAGAAAAGCAAAATGGTGATGCTGAACTACAGCAAAAGTACATCGGAATTAGAGGTTGTAATCTGATGCTTTTTGAAGCCTTAAATTCTTAAAAGCTTTCCAAAATATTTTGTAGTTGATAATAACAATATCAAACCTTGCTCGACATATATAATTCGCAGTGGTGTCACGCCAATATTCAATCCTCTCATTTTAGCCGTCCTCAAGATCAATGATGAGTACTTTGACCGCAAAGCTCTAACATAGGACTGTCGGTTGTAGATTACAGATATAATGTAAGTACCCAGTAGATGATAAACACGCGAGACACTGATTGTCATGTGTTGTTAATGCCGTAACTTCTTGAATCCATCGTGAATAAGCTCGTACATCATCTATGCTATAACTTTTGTATTACATTTCTTTCCAAATACATACGGCTATTATTGATCCTTTAACATGGCTCGGACTTTCATCAACACTAGAGAAGCAGTCAAGCTTTAACGATATAACATAAGGGGATTACTGGACGACAACACTTCGTTGTATTGATATGATAAGTCTTATAAGACGGTGGCCTAGCCAAAGCAGAAGAGAAGGTGTAATCATATTGTTAAGCACATTGAGATAAATGTGTACGTACAGTACGTATTAGGGAATAATCACAGAAGCATAATGGAAGTCAACGTCCCTTTAGACGTATCAAGAAAGAGTTCTTGCCTTTGAATTCATGTTAGGAATATTTGGAAGTTGCACTGCGTTGGTAAAACTCTGAATGATGATACCAAACATTTTGAAGTGCCATATGCTGTGTTTGGGCACTGTCCAAATATAGCATATATTTGCAAAAAGAAAAATCATTGGTGCTCTAATGTCATACTCGTTCTCGCGTCGTCTTCACCCCCTATTTATACAAAAGGTGTTGTCTCCGTTGAGCAGGTTTATAATGCTAGGTACATCTACCATTATAAAACGAAATCATTTGTAGGTGCGCAACTCCGTAGTTTTATACGCAAACGCTTATGATACCTTAATGAAAACAGTTAACCAATCCATGGTAATGGCAAGGAAGAGGAACGGAGTGAGAACGGAATCACCGTTACATCCAGCAACTCCGTTTTCCTTCGGAAACATTACAGCGAATGAATGATTTGCGTGTTCATTTTAAGGATCAAGATTCCACGATGATTCTATTTTTTGATGTCGTATGTCGTACAACCGGATCTTCTAGATATAATGACTTGCTTAACCTCCATTATTAACTATCACACTGAGGAATGTCTTTCATATATGAGGCTGAAGCTCAGGCAGTGTATAGAAGACGTTATACATCAATGACATACCATTACAAGATAGTTTGAGTATATAGTTTAAAATATGAAACCTAAGCTACAAGCGGCGGTAATTATAGTCCTTGTCAGTAGCAGTAACAGAAGCTTTTTTTTAAGTTAACGAAAGTGATCTTCGTTCGTGATCGGAAAAAGCTTAATTTATTTTTGAGGGCGTGCGCTATCTAGCGTGGTTGGAAAATCATGCGTGGTTTGCAAAAAAAACAAAAGTTGCCATTTCAAGGAACTCAACAAAGTCAGCTGAACCATTCAATGTGTCTGCTAAGTGGTACAACAATGGTCTTTCTTTTCGTTCCGTTCTCCACTTATTATACCAGAAAGGTCCAGCCCTTGTTTTCCTTAACTTAGAACATTATCATGAAAGCAAGACACAGAGATTATTTCAAGTTTACTTTGGTGGATTATTATGAAATGGCACGATGCCAAACCGAGAACTCAATTGTTGTTTTCTTGAGAGGATGACTATAAGAAAGTATACACCGGATGAGTTGTTATTGAGCCACTTGACGATCAAAAAAGAGTGAATATGAAAGCGGAATCGCCGAAAACGGAGACACCATTCAAAGTTTATCATTGTGCCGAAAAAATGCGAAACAAAAAACAACATGTGGGTAACTCCTTTAGAAATAACATACACATTCATTAACTGTAAATCCTATCATCAATAATCCTTTTACTGTACATTCATGCCTTGGCCCCAATTACCAGCTACCTTATATTTATCCGAGCCATTTATGGCACATCCAGAACGCAAAACACAACAACCATCTATACTGACAGCACGTTCGCGACTTCTACACACCGAGAAACAGCTTGCTAAATGATATCCAATAAAGGAAGTAAAAATGAGGAACCAATGGCGATGGCATTGACGGGGCAATTTTTTTTTCTTGAGCCGTATAAAAGCAAATTCTAAAAGGCTCCATGACGACGCGCATATGATTACCTACTGATAACGTCAATAACTATTGCCACCTATTCATACATAGCACCTATACCCCAACCGTCTTAATTTTTATCTATTTTATGGCTACAACAACAACAATTGCCGGAACCATTATTGAGTTTGATCGGAGGTCATCCATTACTGCTGCATCTATAGTTTCGTCGTCACCTACCGAGACAGTATCTGGTAGTTAAAGCAATCAGTTGACACGTTTCTGTATGAAAACTATTCGTGAATCGTAATAAATCATATTCTCTAATAAAACAAACAGTTACGACGCCAGTTGACCAAGTTACCAAGCCAAAATGGGACACTAACGACGGGTATGATGATGGTCCTGATGGCGGTCTAGGCTGGTTAGTGGTTGCAGGCGCTTTCCTCGGTCAATTCACTTCGTTTGGAACCTCTTCTAGTTGGTGAGTACCTACACTGTTATTTTCTGCGTTAAAGACCTCAGAAACAATGGGAAATCTTTACTTATTACATTTGCCGATATTATTATCTAGGGGTATTATGCAAGAATATTTTGAGCGTAAAGTATTTTACGATGTACCCGATGCACAGCTCCAACTTAGTTTTGCAGGCACCATTATGGAACTCATGGTCGACGTGATGGGCCCTGTCTTTCAAATCATCTCAGCTCGCTACGGGATCCGATCCGTCCTTATTCTTGGGTCGTTCTTGGGTGTTCTCGGGTTAGAAATGGCTGGATTCACCACAAAGGTAAAACATTTTTCAAACTGACAGAGCGAAAAAGCACATAATGCGCATATTGTTCGTAGGCTGTTTTGGCTGCTGCTGCATATCCACTCACTATATCATATTTATCAGATATGGCACTTGTATCTAACACAAGGTGTGCTTTTTGGATCAGGCGCTTCCTTTCTGTATGTGGTAAGTAATGAGAAATTGAAATGTAGATTTTGTTTAGGCCCATGAAAATCATTGCTATGTATTCTGGTTTATTGATAACTGTTCCCTACTTTAAACACTACAGGCGGCCATGTCTGTGCCTGCTCAGTGGTTTAACCGACGAAGAGGATTAAGCCTCGGTGTGGTATCCTCCGGGTCTGGCGTTGGCGGGCTAGTATTACCGTTTTTAATGACTGTTCTCAACAACAAACTAGGTGCTTCATGGTAATATCAGTATATCCTTCTTTATGTGCAGCTTAATCACATAATTACTAGTACAGAGTAGCGTTCAATACCATGTAAATTTAAGATGTTACTAAATGTCGTATGCAATAGGACTTACCGAATAATGGGATTTCTGTGTTTAGTATTGAATACAATCACTTGTATGCTTGTCAAAGAAAAGTACCCTCGACACAAGAAATACAAGGCTAGTAAAGAAGAAGTAAAGCAAGAGGAGCCAGCGCCATACCAGCCGGCTTTGGGAGAGATATTCAATTTTAGCGTGCTTAGAGATCTCAACTACCTCCTATGGATGATCGGTTCCATGATTTCCCTCATGGGATTTTTCGTACCTTTCTTCTTCCTTCCTTGTAAGTTACTAGATTGTCATTATGTGCTTACGTATCAGATCGTGACTAATCAATCCTATGAAAATTGTTGTGATTTAGCATATGCAAGACATATCGGGCTGTCCAGCGCCGATGGTACAGCTCTTGTTGCAGTCATGTCTGCTGGTAACTGCATCGGACGTGTTGGCGTAGGGTAAGTTTTATTTATGTACTATCTCTTTCCCTAGACTACCTTTAGCATTTTTAGGTAGGTGTATGAGCGATGCATCTGACAAGTGGACATGTGTAGGTATATTGGTGACCACATAGGGCGCTTGAACGCCAACATTCTCTTTACAATGATAAGCGGAGCCAGCTCGCTGACAATTTGGGTGTATGCATACGATTATGGAACACTTATGGCATTCGCAGCCGTTTTTGGTCTTGTTTGCAGCTCCTATGTTGCTTTACGTAAGTATAATTCATTGCTACTACAGTGAAATGCATTTATCTTCTTCGCCTTCAATGAAAATATACTAATGAATGATCAACATGCAGTCTCACCTATCACTGCTACTATCCTCGGAATCGAACGGTTTCCCACAGGTTTATCCATTTTGTTGCTTTCCAATATGGTCAGCGTAAGTAGTGAAATCAGATGCTACTCCACTTCACCATCAGCTACTTGGCACAATCGAGTTTTCCCCAGGTTTTAAATATTTATTACTACGTTCCTAGGTATTTGGTCCCAGTATTGCTTCTGCCATTGAAAGTCAGGTCCTTGTTGAGCCATACTTGACATACAAGATATTTTGTGGCGTGACATATATCGTTGGAGGCTTCTTTTTGATTATACTTAAATTCAGAATGACCCACAGTTTCATTGTCAAAATCTAACTACCACTACTACTGCTAAGAGCAAACATAACACACACATCATCCACTTGTACTTTTTCCTCACCCTTCATATTATCGTCATGTAGCATATATATATTTGTACAGCATTATATCAAAAATAAACCGTATAAAATATATATTGAGAGTGGAGATTGCTTAGTATTAGTGTCATAAGACTGCGCGGCCGCTGCGGCGCGCGAAACATAAAGAAATGGCAGCTGGCTTGATTGAATTTCGCCAACACTTTCTTTCCTTTTCTTCCTACAGCCCATGGAAATACAAGAAGAGATTGATCACGCACGTTCGTTAGCTCCAAGCTACGTTCTTCTCGCAAGCAATCCTTTGCGACGGCTAATCTCACGGGCTACGAATGAGGCATATATTGGCAAACGCCCTGTGGACAGCTTCCTTCAGCTCATGGGCGCCATTATTAAAGACGAGACCGGCGAATTCAAAGCACACAACATTAACGTTCGCATGCTGTTTATTAATTCTCACAAATCCAAGGACGCCAATCTCGAAGGTTTGCTTGAAATGAAGTCGGAAGGCGAGGCAGCAGAAAAGGTGGCTAAAAAGAAAGCCAACCTTATTGCAATGGTCAAGGGTGCCGTGGTAAGTTCTCATATATATCCAAAAGTGGCTATGTTCATTCAAGTTTCTGTGAATTCAATACTGATTTTAACGATTAATGTTTTTATTATTGTGTATAATGTAGGATCACTCGATTTTCACCATTGCCGACTGTAAAATAAACTTTTCAAGTCAACTTTTGGAAGACACCGGCTTGATTCCAAGTAAAAGCATGTTTGATCGCCGTCTTGTACGATTAAACACGTCAATGCTGTAAGTTCCTTGTTTTTATTATTACCGTCGCAACTGCGGTTCTCAGGCGCTGGCGTACTGACGATTTACCCAAATAGCTACAAACAAAACAAATTTAATTTGTTTCGAGAAGACAATGTCGGCTACACGGCGCTGGTCAACGACCTCATTGTTGGCAGCATCGACCTCCCGTATGACGAATACGGCCAAGCACCGCCTACACCACTTGATCGTATACCCAGTTTTCTAAAAACTGTTTCATCCCATATCGGTACGGCCACCTTTCTCTCTACAACTTTTCTCCTATCAAGATGATGCTTCCACTCTTGTTGCTTTTTGACCGACACAACGTTATGCTAATACCGAGACGCGTCGTCGTGTTCCTCCTCTTCTTCCAGGCATCTTCCACCTCGATCCGAATCGTGTGCTGGATGTCTTATTGGACTTCTTTATCAAGGAACTTCTCCGTAACTTTATATTCTGGATCGCGCTTTTCAAAGAGTCAAAATGGGTCGACGAATCGAACAGCAACCGCGGTAGTCCCATCATGGCGCATCTCTTAGGTTACAAGTTTGAGTACTATCAGAAGTACGAAATGACAAACTCTCCTCCGGAGCTCTACTATGGATGCGCCCTATTGATTAAGTGTGGCCTTGTCCAGCTCCATGATTTGCTGCCATATCTGCATCCCTTCGTTGATGATATGGAGGCCGCTAAAAAGAAATATATGGACCACATGAACAAGGAGATCACCACGAACACGGGAGGTTTGCTTGCTCAATTTGGCGCCCTTGGCGAGGATGGTACAACTGAACGAACCGCGCGACCTAAGGCCAAAGAAGAAGATATTAACGGCGGTGATAGCAAAACAAAATACTCTAACAACGACGTTGTGGAGCTTACGAAGGCGCTGCTCGCAATCGGCGACATTCACCACGCAATGTTGATCTTTGAGAAATACGATAAGCTCATCGATATGCACCCTGAAATTGCCTATTACGTCTACCGCTTATGCGATGTGATCCTGCAGCCTGCTTTTGAGAACTACGTCCCCGAAGAAGTCCGAGATCGCTATACCCTTCTCGAGCAACGTGCCGAGGACTCAAGGCTTGTGAGCGAATTTGGTGGCCGCGACAAAATACCAAAAATGGAACGCGTCTTGGTGACGGACTATATGAAGGATGGCACCCATGATACTTGCAAGAAGCAGCGCTTCTGCTTTTTTTATCAAAATTGGAAACAAGATCTACCGCGCTGCGAATCGATCGAAGATATTTTGAACGTGTTCGCGCCTGTCATGCGCCTGGCCGGTTACAAGATGTACCTTGCTCCCAGGCTCATGCAAAAGCTTCAAGTCGTCATTCGAAGCTTATTGGACCGCCAAGCAGAGTTACCAGACAGTAACAAATACTGCCTTGCTGTGATCCGCGAGTTTCTGTTGCCAGCCGCTTCATTCAGTGGAAGTAACCCAGGTATCAAGGCAATGGTCTGGGAACTCTTGGTGTTGCTGTCGTATCAAGAAAGGTATCGTATTTTCTCGGTTATTTTAATGCTGACTTGACGAGTGCAAAGAAACCAACTGAAATACGTTTATCAAGATGCCAACTGTACGGTGAATGGGGCAACGAATTTTACAAACGATCGATCGAATGCAAGTTACTGAAGGCACGCACAGAACGGGCTGTGAAAAGTGTTATGCAGTAAGTTTATATGCTATCTTAGCCGCAGCTATAACATGAGAAAGGATAAGGGAATACTCATTTTAATTTTCTCATGACAACAGGCGTGTGTCCAAGAACGATGTTCGGCAGTGTGGTCGCGATCTAGGCAAACTCACCAACTCCAATCCGATGATCGTTTTCAATGTCATGCTTGACCAAATCCAGTCCTTTGACAATATGGCCCCTTACATGGCTGATGCTTGCCGATACATGGGTGATCTTGCTTACGATGTCTTGGGCTATTTGATGACGGAGAAATGGACGGGCTCTCAAGGAGCAGGCCGCATGAAGAAGTCCAAGATGAAGGAAGATGGCATGACAACTACGTGGCTGCGCGGTAAGCTGATACTTTTCCTACGCGCTTAATACAGAACATTTGTCCTTTTGAACGACGTTTACTAATGTACTTCTCTATAGCACTCTCCGTTTTCACCGGTATGCTGTACAAGAAACAAGGCATCGACCCAACTCCTTTGCTTCGTTACATGAAATTCCGTTTGCGCCAGGAAGACGCCATGGAAGATCTCGTACTCTTTAACGAGTTTGTAACCAAGGTGTGTGGTATCGAAATCATCGGCAGTACAATGACGGACGACCAGATCAATGCGGCATCCTGTAGTGAAGTTGTCAAAGCGGAAGCATTTCAAGCAGTATCTCCTGACAATCGACGCGCTGGCAAACGTGTTCTCCAGCGCCTTAATCGAACGCTTCAACAAAACAACATGGCATTGGAATTCATCGTCTTGCTCCACCGGTTAAAGGAGTCTTGCTTGCAACAGACAGAGCTTTCGACAATCGCTTTAGGGGCCAAGACCGACCTTATCCATCAAACAATCAACCAGTTTTTCGAACTTTTTGCGACCGTTTTCGATGCTGATGAGTACTCGAATTTGATGCCTGATGCAAACACACTTGCAGCTGCTTATAACTTGCCTGAATACCTGATCATGCAACTGGTCCGACCAAAGACAAGACACCTACTTCAAACTACTGATTTCGACGACAATTCCGACGAGCCCCATCCCGCTTTCCGATCATTGATTGAGCAGATACCGCAGATTGTCTCTGGCAGCAACATTCTCAACACGATCACCGCAGAATTCTACGCAGTGTTTTGGCAACTGAACTTGTATGACATTGTTGTACCAGAAGCGAACTACGAGGTCTTAATTAGAAAACAACGAGATATAATCGCTGCTTGCCGTGATCCTCGCTCCTCACTGTGCATGAGCAATCGAGATGCCGTGGTCAATAAAATCGAAAAGCAAGCACAAAATACTTTGGCTAACCTGCTGGAAGATTTACCGCGACACAAGGCCCACGTCGAAAAGGTGATGCGTATGCTTCAAGCGTCACAAGCACGCTGGTTCCCAACGACCGTTGATCGCCTGCCCTTGATATCTAGTATCATCCAGCACTGTCTGTTGCCCCGAAGTATTGCCTCAGAAGTCGACGCCGTTTTCTGTGCCGAGTTCGTTTTGCTCATGCACCGTTTGGGCGTCCGCAATTTCTCCAGCTTGACGATGCTCGACAAGGTGTTATCTGAAAACCTACCCACAGCTCTCATGTCATTCACCGAATACGAAACGACTATCCATGCTCGATTCATCTACCGTATATTTGCCAAAATGTCAGAGTGGCATCAAGATGAACAGGTATATCTTGCAGGAGCGCATGGGGACAGTCTTATTGGCTTCCAAAAGAAGTGGAACGTACAATCAACAGCTCAGGGCGAAGTGGCTAGCGAGGATTTGCTAAGTTTCCTTGAATTCAAGCGTGTTACACACAAGTGGCATTTGAAAACCAGTCTTGCCATAGAACAAGCCCTTCTTTCCGGTGAACCGCACCAGATCCGAAACGCTTTCCTGATCCTGAAGCAATTTATTCCACACTTCCCGATCATACGTGAGCACGGCCAAGTGATTGTCAAGGCGACTGACGAGCTTGCAAATCGAGACAGAATGGATCATCTGAAGGTCCTCGCTAGAAGGTACAGTATATATACATATCTTGCTACCAATGCTGTGTCACTTTTATGAGTAACACTAGTGTATACTGTATATGTAGTTATCTGGGCTTAGTGGAGAAGAGCAAATCTTGTTGGAAG
Source organism: Zychaea mexicana (assembly GCF_025766255.1). Taxonomy (NCBI): domain Eukaryota; kingdom Fungi; phylum Mucoromycota; class Mucoromycetes; order Mucorales; family Lichtheimiaceae; genus Zychaea; species Zychaea mexicana. Next base: position 153,968 of record NW_026516770.1, read on the forward strand.
ACAAAGAACAAGTTCCTTGGTATCGAAGAACCTGAACCTGAACCTACACAACGTAGCGTACGTACCGAACGAACAGAACGAACAGAACGAACAGAACGAACAGAACGAGGCGAACGAGGCGAACGAGGCGAACGCACAGAGCGCACGGAGCGTAACGACCGTAACGACCGAGGCCTAAATAGTGGTGCTAACACTCCTGCCAAGTCAGCAAGCCCACGGCGCGATGATAAGCACGAGTTGTCATCAACACCTAACGAACGCAAGCGTTCCCGCGAAGAACTAGCATCACCTTCACACCATAGCAATAACAACAACGCCTCCTCCAAGCGTGTTCGACACGAAGACGAGGAACGTCCTAAGCGCGATTCCAGTGATAGCCGTCATCGCAGTAGGTCCAAAGAAAAAGCGTTATTGTCATCGGCCACTCGCGAATCAAATCAACGGGAAGCAGGAAGAGAGTCTGCAGAACGAGGAGGAGGTCTACCATCGTCTACGAGGGAATATGCACGAGACATACCAAGAGATACAGGAGGACGCTCTTCAGCTCGAGAATCACCGCGCGAGTCAGGACGTGTACGGGATCCAGCTCGTGAAGCCATCCGTGAGGCTGCTCGAGACACTTCTTCACGCTTAACAACAACAGCAGCAACAGCAACAACAGCAACAACGAAAGAGTCACCATCAACCCGAGAAGTACGGACATCAGCAACTGGAGGAACCAGCAATGGTAGCCAAACACGAAAGCGTGAACGCACTGATGAAGATCGCGAACGAGACCGTACTGATAAGCGTCATAGGTAAAGAATAAAAGAAATGGCACAGTTGTGTGAACTTTTTTACGTGGTGATATTCATCATCTATCAATTTTCTTTTAGGGAGGACAGAGGCTCACGAGAAGGCAGACGAGACGAGCGACACAATCGTGAACGTGATCGAGGAGAACGTGCAGAAAGAACAGAAAGAGCTGAACGAAGCGAACGAGACAGAGGCGAACGAGATCACCGTGAGCGTGAAAGGGATCGTGATCGAAACAGAGAGAGACGACATCACCGTCGACGATAAAATATTTCACACAAATGTTGCCATGTATCCTTTACGTACCCATCCAACCTCTTTTTTCCCCACTCAACAACCGTCCATCCCAATATCAGTAACGTTCATCGACATTTTTCTGATTAAACACACCGTTCGAACATTTCTTCCTCATTGCTGCAATTCTTCTATATTGTATCGCCTAAGTTCGCATCTGCACTTAGCGATAAACTGCATAGTTAACAATGTGTGCATAGGTGTAATAGCAATTTTAATATTGCGCTCAATTAGCGCATAAGTTTGCCCAACCCAATCAGCGTGTCTATCTTTCAGAAAAAAAGAAGAGACATTGCAAAATGTTAGAATATCATCTCTTTATAGCCCTTTATATATAATGTACATCGTACCGCTTCAACGCAGACACAAGCGTTCCTGTACGTCGTACATCAGCGTCAGCGTTACATTCCGAGTAAAAAGTAGAGTCCCTTTTCCATATTACTTTGCTTTTCTTCCCGAATCCCCGTCTATCATTATTATCATTGGCTGTATAGCTACCGGGCAGCTTTGCATTCTACTTACTTTATTAATTATCGCACTCTGACAAAGCACGTCATTCTGACACCACTATCGTTAGTCTGAAAGCCCGGTAGTACAACGACATATTCTGTGTAAAGAGATTGAGATATATGGGATCGGCTTACGATACCCAGAATTATATGTATCAAGTATAAAACCAGGCATTGAAGATACGAAAAATATCCGCATGGCCATTCAACTTGACTTGGATTCACTGGGTCCTCATGTTCTCCCACCGCAGAGGTTCTAACACTCGTTACCAGACGACACCAGCACTTACCTCAGCTTGGCTCGTTCGCACATTCGATATGAAGACGGTGTCAGACAGGCTCCTCAGTAAGCGAGGGATACTGTGCACTGTCGTATTCCTGGAGTCAGTCTGAAGAAATGGTCATCGACGGAAATACTGGCAAAGCAAAGTAATTCAAAGCACATAGACCACAGCACGGCAATCACAAGATTATATTCCAGTCGAGACAGTACGAAACCCCCCGCGAGAACGAGAAAGTGTCCCTCAAAAGACTGAATCGTCGATTTGAAGGCGTTCTTCAGCAGATGTACAATTTGCCGTTATGAACCGGAGCTGCTGCTAGAAACCATATTACCGGTTATCTATATAATCCTGATGGTGTATCAAGGAGCCACACTGAGAAATCACAGGATAGAAAGTAGACGTATACATGTTATTTTTACGAGCACTGCCAGTGACAATCTACAGTAGTGTCACAAAGTGAGCACAGGACAACAATATCATTATTGTCATACACAGATATACCTTTGATACCTTTTGTTTATATCGGCTGGATACAAAAAATGCGCATCTCCAACGAGGCATATATCACAGTTGAATTATGAGTAGAACTACCGATGAACGAACAAGTTCATCTTATGCAAGTTACAGTACGAAGGATATGTTATAAAACACATATACGTACCTAGTTCGAGTTCCAGATCCTAGAACATTATTATTTGGCGGAAAGAATTTCGAGACCGCTTAGCCTGTGCATCTACGTATTTCGGTCATCGTATTATTATGATGGTGTTACTGAGAGTTGAACAAAATGCATCGGAACCGAATGGAAATCAGTACAAGGTCAAATATAATGGGCAGGAGATATTGTCAACGTAAAATTTGCTTACTTAAAGGCATTACAGTATGTCGACCGGTGGGCGATCAAGTAGGGATGTCATCAAATATGATTTCGCCAGACGAGAGTGTTTCAAAAGCATGAAAGAATGGTTGCTTGAAATACCTACTTGTGATTTATAATACTGCCCGCTTGAAGGGTTTGCATAAATAGAAAATACCAAATGGACATGTCTTGTTGACTGAGCCCGTGCACTCTATTTTTACAGTAGTTACCGAATTTGGCGTGCATGTCAAAAACGAGAATTCATGCGACTAGATTGTCTGTCATTGTGGAAATGGCTCAGCAAAAGCATAATCTATAACCATGAAGTCCATGATGATACCTATGTGTATATAAATAATAATTAAATCCTTTCAAAGAAGCTGTCTACGTAAGTACATAGTGTACGCTTCAACCAACGACATCTACTTCCTCCTAATCCATGTAGGAGAAGAAGACATGTCTTACTTGGCAAAGAATTCTTAGGGCTCCTTCAGAGAGACGATGTCGTGTGTTGACGGCAGGATATCGTGTTCGCGTGGCTAGTATAAATATACACTCTCAATAATACGATTAAGAAAATCAACAAAAAAACAGCATTATGATACGAGGATGATTCCTGGTCTTTTATTTTGTATGAAAAATATATCGTTAGGTAATAGGACATCCCGTCAATATATAGTTGATACAAGCAATATTTGCAGACAAGCCAAAGGACTATCAAAGAAAGAAGTTAGAGCAAGCCATACTTGGAGTATTTAGTAAAAGCAAGCAACAATTGAAACAATCACTCACCACTTCGTATTTCCAGAACAGATCGTCGCGGCCCCTACCCTACCCTCCCATTGCTGGGAGAACCTCCACTTTCGTCTGGGCTCCAGAACCTATCATAGATGCAATTATCCCCTCGCTCGCTCTTCAGACGTTTTCTTGTGTATATTTTGCCACTAACCGTTCTCTGTGACGCCTCCTCTTATCCGTGTACGTGACCTCACCATACTGCCCAATCCCGTATGGCTGCCTGCTACGGCGGCATGACCCTGACAGTCATCGCGTTTAGTTGTGGCCGCGCTCCACTGCATAGTCTCTACGTGTTGCCGACCCGTGCCCCGAACCTAACGTCTATGCGCGGCCGGTGGTCAGTTTATCGAGTCATTTCCAGGACTCAGCAAGCGGTCACAGGGAGTACAGGATCAAGAGGTGGGCGCAGGTCACGATTTACTGGAGAGGTGCATGCGCAATCGAACTTACCATGCTTTCGCTCTTCCACTCGCAAGGTAAACCAAAATTTCTTTCAGGCCTTCCGACAAAAGAGAAAAAGGTTAGGCATCGCCCAATCCGCGAACCAATCCTGATAAATCTTAACAACTACAGCAGCGAAAGCACGTAGAAAATCAAGTTATTAAGACGTAAATACCAGAAGAATGCTACCCTAGTTGAAGAAGTACAGAAAAAGAATAGTTACCCTGTAGTCGTCACGCATATCCGTCCGCCGCCGCTACTACTACTACTACACACGCAAAATCAACGACAATGATTAAAAGAAACGTTGGTGACGCATTCGAAAAAAAAAAACAAGTTGGAGATCATTGAAATTTGAAAGGTGTTATTTTTTTTGAATGGGGGAAAAGAGAAAGATTAGAGTAGGAGGAAAAACTTACACTGCAAAGGTTCCATAGTACACCGCGTGTGTCAGAAGCAGATTCGCCGACAAGGGTTCATAAAGAAAGCGAATTGCCAATGGAGTATGTGTTAGAAAAAAGAACTCTTTTGAAAGAGCGAGTGAGGAACTGATTGAAGTAACTCGTTCGCGCATTGCTCTACTTACACGCCCAGGTTTGTTGCCATCACGGTTCTTGTTGAAAGAGACAAGAGTGGTGATGGAAAAAACCTTTACTTGACTGTCAAATTATTGAAACAACGACACAACCATGGCGCACTGCCTAAGCCTCGCTGCTTCGCTGCTTTTTTTCTGCATGGGATATCATTAAGAGTTTACACATACACCGAGTATCTCCATGTCTCCCGGTTCGTGCCTCGTCTGCATTACACACCCAGGTTTCACCTTGGGACTGAGCTCCGCACCTTTTGCAGGTACCTTTTTTGTGTAGACGATGATTTATTGAAATACCGTTGTTGTCGGTATTTATAATGTCAGAAAAGAGGGTTGACAAACGCACTATGAAAAAGTACTGATTTCAATGTAATGCGGGCTGCTACACCGTCGGGCCAGAAGGTTGATCCTTGAAACACTTGATGCCAATGGGAGTCCCATATGTGGAGTATGGTAGTGGCGATGATACATATGAACTCTGGTTTGACCGTGAGCGGGAAGGTGTTGAGAGACCTACTGTAATGTGATCACACGTCAAAGACTCATGGTCGACAAGGAAGCGCTTTGCAGGTACCGCTATACTCGCACGGATAAACTGAAGGACCGGATGTGTCATAATCACCTCCTTACAACATAGCAATCGTTGCCATCGTTACTTTACCTCACATGCTGCTGCAGAACCCCCATGCGTAGCTCATATAGCTTTCTCTATGTATTTGTTATCAAAACACACCTCCCCTGGCTAGTAGTACCTCCACCTTCTTGTGCGCCCTCTGAGTGTAAACTTCAATTCACTTCTTGCACGATTAACCATCATCTCCTCGTTAGTGCATACTGATGAGTTGACAGCGAATTTGGCATTATCATAGTAGTCACTAGATCAACTTAGTACTTTGGTGCTTTTGTGTACCCATCGCTATACCTCTATTAGAGGAATCTCCTATGATATCTTTCTTCCCTGTGTATTTCGTTTGTCTACTTTTTACACTGTAAAGCGTCAATCAGTAGTATTGGTGCGTATTGTATCTGTTGTTTCGGCCCCAATTCTACCACTGACACAATAAAACAGACGGTTATTCTGAGACAATTTAAGTCTATACTCATCAGTACTTTAAGCGTATGTGAGAGGCGTACGCATAGATTCGTTTCCAAACACTCTGTTTTTCCGCCTTACAATACAATAATGTGAATCTTGGTGTTGTCCCACTCGAACAGTCGTATGTGGTGTTGGCTATTCCTAAATTTCTGTTTTCACATTGGCTTTTGATACGGACACTCTCTTCTATTTTTGATCCTCATCAGGTTACACTCATCCTATAAATATATACTTGTGGGGGTTGTCCGCAAGGATGTTCACTTGTTATTGCTACTACAGATCAGTCGATATATCAACAGAAGAGAACCTTAAAGGGTACATGAAAAACATCCTTAATGCTTTTCAAACTTTCTAGGATGTCTCTACACGGATGTGTTTATGCGCAGTAATTTCAATAAAGTATGAAAAGGCTCCTCAATAACAGTATACTTTGATATATATATATATATATATATATATATATATTATATTAAATCTTCAACTTCTTTCAACCTACGTTTATCACCCTACTACTGTATCCCAACACTATGGAGCAATTGATTGAAACTACTTACACCGAATAAAATATGCACTGTTACAATACGTATACGTCAAGTCCTATTAACTACATACTGTATAAGCACTAGCTATGGTGTGCATGCATTTCGCTAGAATACCTTCGTTGCTAGTTTTTCAAAAGAGAATACAGAGCGCAAACACACTAATACACTGTCCAAAGACATCATCAGATAAGATATTTGGTTAACATCAAAAGTATATACAGACAACTACCACGGCAACCAGCTAAGCATTGTAGCATAGACACAATTGTAAAGCACGGAAACACTATACTCGGATTAT